>NW_014040035.1:5455-7955 GCF_001186125.1 Sphaeroforma arctica JP610
GTATAAATATGTATATATAATAGCCTTGTGTATGTAACTAAAATTGAACTTCTATATAAAATCTTTAAATATATAAATACACATCTATTTCGGATTACACATAAGTCATGTGAAATTGCAGTCATTAGAATAATTTGTCCTGTCAATCGCGCGCCCAAAATAGTGATGACACCTCAGAATTCCAAATTCCTTCGATATGTAAATATTGTTATGTATTGCATACACGTATAAACGGCAAACTAGTATACGTTTGCGTTAAAAGTTCATGTCGGTGATGTCTGCATAGTGGTTGGAATATGTGTGTTTACGTTCAGCATATACTTTTTTGTTTTTTATTGTAAGAAATAATGCGCACTCTTCTCACTTATGTAAATATGACGTTTTGTATAGCTATGCATACGACTATGCGTACCTGTGTCTGTGTGTATCATTAAACCCTACTAAACCATACCACCACACATACGAGGAAGCATACTTGAGTATATATGTGTATAGGAAACAGCTGGAATATACATACATACTCTTGTGCCGGACTTAGATCAATCATATATTGACACACAGATACTACTGTCATCTCTCCTGTGTTCTTGTTATAACATCCCTATCTGACACTATGTCGCTGTTCGGTTATCTACGCACACGCCCGGCAATGGGTGTTCTAATGCGACCAAGTGTGGTCAGAGGCATGTGTATGCGAACTTATACAACAAGCGAGCCGTCCGAGGCAACCCCCGCACCAACAGCCAGCTCAGACAAGGTAAGGGGGAAGATGGATGTCTATGATTAGCTATTTAATCAACTTATAATAGCAATAATAGTAACGTATGGTCAGGATTACTAGCACAAACGACTTCAGTACTGCTGTGTATGTGGTGTGTATGGGCATTTAACGGATTGAAATGAAAGGCGTGTGAGCCATCAGAAGCAACACCCACACGAGCAACCAAATCTGACAAGGTAGGGGAGAGATAGAGATATATGTAGAAGAACGGTAACTATATCAACGTACATCAGCTTCAATACAATACCAATTAACATTAGCAACGCCCTCAGCGTGCGGCAGCAATCCCAACAACATTCATTATCCTAACATTAACACACACCAATAGTGATGTCAACTATGCTTGCTTTGGGGATGAAGCAGCTCAGCACTAGCGCATGTAGTGTGTGGGTGGGTTTAGGGGTCTCGTTTTATTCATGTGTCGTAGCAGCAGCTGTACTTACTTCAAGTTCTATGATTGTATCTCTACCTTGGCTTATGATTGATTCTTTTCAAATGGCGTTTCTGCGTATACCAATGTGACTCGGTATATACACATGACTTGGTCGCGTACATGTACCTACGCAAGGACCTTCCGCATATGTATATATATATATATATTAATGTATGTGTAATACATACAAACAGTTTCATGAAGTCGTGTATACATGCACATCCCCACATTTAGTAGTGCGTTCGGGTGTGTTACCCTACTAGTATTGGTATTGGTAACCGAACCCACCAGAACCAAAAACAAAGCTCACACCCACTCCTTTGAACTACAGCACTACATGGCAATCAGTGTTTCACCATACTGGCTTCACATAGGCTTGGCTCTTTCCTTGTTTAGATCTCCAACCACTCTCTTCATCTCTCGTTCAATTTCAAATACGTTATGTGTTACGTGTCTATCTAAACATCTCTTGCTTCTCTCTACTTCCCAGGTGTGTGCGCGTCTTACCCTTTCACCATACCCCTGTATCTCTCCGATATCTATTTTACTGAGAAACCTCAAACCCACGACAGTTATTCAATCGCTGCGAATGTATTTGTGCCGGTCTTGTTCGCCTGATCCTTCTCTTCTCTTCTCATCCCTAACCATCTCTCCCGTGTACCTCCATCGTTCAGATAACTGTAGACCTAAACTTAAACTGTTTCCTGTTTCCGTTATGTTGCAGATGTGTGTACATTAAACCCTTTTTTCTGGTTCTTGTTCCGCTCTTCCCACTCTCGTCTATCGTTCAGTCATGTGTATCTCTATAAGAATGTTCTCACTCTCCGCATGTGTGTATAGCTAGACTCTTCTCATTCCCAGCCATCCACTTGTGCGCACATCTGAATGTATGTTCGCAGACTCACGACTGTTACTATATTGCTACTTACTAGTTTGTCTGGGTTATCTCCGTAAGCTTGAGCCCCTCGTTGTCATATCTCAAATCACAATTGAGTGGGGGCGCATATAGTAAACCTTTTGTTCATGTGCACATACACATACAACAGATATACATACATACATTCACACACAAAAAAAAGATTATTCTGGAGAATGAGAGAATTGAACTCCCGACTTCGTGCATGCTAAGCACGCACTCTACCAACTGAGTTAATTCCCAGACGCTTAAGATGTTTCCTGTCTCCATATTTAAACCTCTCTCATCCGTATCTATTGTTTAGGTCTGCGTATATCTGAATGAGAAACCTCAAATACACGAGAGTTGCTTCATCGCTGATAATGCGACT
>NW_014040035.1:10455-12955 GCF_001186125.1 Sphaeroforma arctica JP610
CGATAGTCACTTAGTCTTGTGTTAGTGTGTTCGTTCATCTTGTGTCTGTGCACATATGTTCTTCTTGCTGGTGGGGTGTATACCAGGGCTTCTTGGTGTTTCGTGTGGGCGTGTATCAATAGTCACTGAGTCTTGTGTTAGTGTGTTCGTTCGTCTTGTGTCTGTGCGCTTGTGTTCTTCTTGCTGGTGGGGCGTATGCCAGGGCTTCTTGGTGTTTAGTATAGCTGTGTATCAATTGTCTCTCAGTCTTGTGTGGGTGTGTTCGTTCGTCTTGTGTCTGCGTGCTTGTGTGCTTCTTCAATGTGTACCGCAAACCTCAGTCACCCCGCGGGGTGTGGTCATCTCGCGTATCTGCACGCTTGTGGGTTTCGTTGATGTGTGGTAGGGTGCCTGGGTGGGAGGTTAATATACTGCGTATGGGATTCGATGGCAGTCTGTAGCTTGCGCCGGCTGTGGGTGCGCACATATTGTGTCTGTCACGTTCTGTTCCTTAGTGTTCGCCTGTGTCGTTGAGTCTCTGTGTGCGCATGTTCGGACGTACAAGTGTAGCTATGGCGCGTGCTTATGTGCATATCGGTCGGTAATTCGTAAGAGGTGACCATACCACGTGTCTGTACGCGCTTGTGTCTATGTAATGTGTTTGTGTGAATCTTTGTGTGCATGCTGTTTCATTGGGTACTTAAGGGTAGATCAGTCAATTTTGGGTTCTGGGTGTAGCTGTCCGTGCCTGCGAGTATGAGTGTGTTTCGCTTGTACTTTTCTTATTCGAGTGTTCGCCATGTATCTGGCTCAAGCCCTGGTCCCGTACTGGCGCCATCCTACGCTTGGGCTCGATTGTGCTAACATTCAGCCACGTATGATCGATCTATCTATAGATCTATATTCCTTATATTTATATTAGTCTGTATTGGTTTCGTCGATGTATCTGGCTTCCAGCCACGAACCTGTGCTTGCTTCGCAATACGGTTGATCTCGGTGGTTCTATCATTTGTCAGATCTATTTTTAGGCCACTGTTCTAATGTCTATGTCTGGTCTATTTATAGATCACTGATTATTGGCCGCCCGGCCAAGGTGGATCGCCAATTAGAGGAGGAAGAGGTCGAGAATCTCCGCGCGCAGTCGGCAAAGTATATCAAGGTTATGACCGAGCACAAGAACTTCAACAAGATGTGAAAGTGCAGTACATCCGAGGATAGTCAATATTAAACGTTTTTGTTTTATTCAAGGTCGTGGCCGTGCGCTACAAATCAGTTAAATCCGTTGCTGTGATGGAACAGTTTTATATTGTACGGTGGCAAGGTGTTCTATTCATCAACTTACACCCATATCGTGGTTTGACGATTAGTGTGCATCAATCCCTTGTAAAGACCCTCGACAAGCTATTGAAGACTATCCCGATGTTACACCTTATTGTTGAATTTACAAGGGCACGGAGATAATTGAACCTGCTCCGTTAACAAACAGACCAATATATGAAAGGTATGGCGCAAGGGAATGCATTTACTGAAATTGAAACCTCTACTCCGCAAGACGCACAAACATGCAGACATACACAATTCAGTCCACACTCTGCCTGTTAGTAGGCCGTCAGGACGTACTGTCTATGCCTTAGCGTTAGGTGTGTACACCTCCTTGTATTTATGCGATTGCGCCGCGCAGATAGTACCGAACTTCTCACCACTCTACCGCGTGTGACCATCCAGAGCAACAATTAAATATCAGACGCATACACACGTGCGCAATCCAGAACCCGTCCCGCCTGTTATTGGGTCGTCAGGTCTTACTGTCTATGCCTTAGAATCAGGTGCTCACACTTCCTTTATATGCGATTGCGCCCCGAAGATTGTACCGAACTTCTCACCGCTCTACCACGTGGGACCATTCAGAGCAACAACAAAAAATCCCGCCTGTTATTGGGTCGTCAGGTCTTACTATGAATGTCTTAGTGCCAGGTGTGTAAACCATGTATTTATGCTATTGTGCCGCGTTAATAGTACCGAACTTCCTACCACTCTACTATGTGGGACTTTCCAGAGCAGGCGTCGTTCTCGCCGAGAATAGAAGGTTATCTACATAGCTCAACTCAGCTCAGCGGACTGAGCACATACTACACAACTTCTTCAGACGTATCTCACACACGATAAAACGACACTGCTGAAATACACCGAAAGATGCTGAGGTTGCGTTCTTTATTCCTATGCTCGCACTGGCATGGTACTGAAATTATCGTTATCTGAGGCCTGGCCCCCTTGACTTTGAGTCGGCCCTCGGGTCCATCACTTGACTGACTTCAGATGTATCACAGACAAGAAATGATACAATAAAGACACTCACGTCACGTTCTTTATTCCTATGCTCGCACTGGCATGGTACTAGAACTATCAGTTGTCTGAGGCCTGACTCCCATGTCTTTCGAGTCAGCATTCAGGTTGATTTCTGCGTCAAACCGCTTATTTACGATGCTTCTCACAGAACTCGGCTAGTCGTTCGTAGGCCTCC
>NW_014040035.1:14175-16171 GCF_001186125.1 Sphaeroforma arctica JP610
GATATATAATGTAGTATCTCATCGACAGCATAGCATGAGCTATAGTTTAAAGATACACACACACTCCCTCTCATTCACACACACTCCATCTCATTCACTCACTCACACACACACTCGCACACACATACACACTCGCACACACACACACACTCGCACACACACACCTCTTTCCCGAACACATTATTGCGATCGTTGATCAGAATCCATCCAACCCTCCAACCCGGGACCAACCAGCGCTTCGCCAGACCTCCTACTGCCAGAATAGGTACCGAACTCTCCAGTGACGCGAGTGGGAAGAACGAGTCCTTCTCAAACGCCATGTCTGCGTATATCTCATCGGCGATAATAGGTACGAAGTTCTTCTCCGCCACCGCTAGGATAGCCTTCAGGTGATCCTTGGAATAGACCGAGCTGTATACACACGGGGCGAGCGGTTGGTTCAGTAGCAGTTGATTAAAGTATTTATCCATACCAATGCAGACAGCCAATACGTTACAATGGACTCAAACGCGTGCAGCTATCTCCGTTTGTGGTTCTGTGGTACTTTCGATACACGACTGTGAGTGACGAAAACTACGCAATCGATGTATGTCCGTCCGTAGTCGATAGAGACAGTGAGTGGCGTCAAGGAAAACGTTGATTGGTTTTTAACGTTATAAACGTCTACTACAGGCCACTGATTCATCTGCTCGCCAAGGCTATGCCCGCCATCTACGCCGATGACACGCTCCGACACAAACACAACCGGGATCGAATACGCATTGCCAGCACAAGTAGACAGAACATCAGTGAACGTATTGTTGTATGACCAGCTACCTACGCATCTGTGTGTCCGCAGCAATACCAAAACGTACGTGACAAGTCTATTACTAACCCAAGATCAGTACTGATGATAATAGCTTACAAGGTCTAAGAAGCACGCATTCTATTTGAAGAATTCAGACACTTGATTCCTATTCCGCAAAAATGGTCCCTACGCACCAGAGTGCGCATACTCTAACAGATAAGCCCATGCTCAAACCATTCCAAGAAACACATTTGCACAGTGTGCAAATGCCTCAATATATATATATCTATCTATATCTGTATCTCTATATCTATATATATAAATATATATATATATATATCTATATCTATATCTATATCTATATCTATATATCTATATATTTATACATTTATATTTAATATAGACGCCACATACCCGCATGGATTTGACGGATTGTTCACCACAATAGCCATGGTGCGATTGTCGATCATCCCGGCGAGGGCTTCTAAATCAACCTCCCAGTTGCTATCGGCTAGTAGTGGGTAGTGCTGGACAGTCATACCCTTGGACTCAGCCAGCGTCTGGTATAGCGAGAATCCTGAGGATATATAGGCAGGGACATGGTGCATACAAATTATTAGTACATACTACTCGTATAGCTGCGCTGCAGTAGTGATTTATACCTGCGAGCAAGCGGAGATACCGAACTCACAACCAACCGAATAAGAGTATGCGTGTGAAATATACATACCAGGTAGTGGTACAAGGATGTTATCTCCTTCATTGCCTAGCACCCCAATGGCCAGGTCAAGGGCACCAGAACATCCGCTCGTAATAATTACATCGTCAACGGTAATTGGCGCGTTCTCACAGGTGTAGTACTCGGCAATAGCTGTCCTAGACTTCACGTCGCCTAGGTGGTATAACAAAAGGTATGTGAGTCTGGGCAATGTGGTCATGTGTTATGGTATGTGTGGAGTGCAACAATATGTAAGCATTCAACGATTTTTACAATCTCGCCCATTCAATGGCAGAATATGCACTGTAGGGCTGTAGTACATGCCAACAGTGGGGTTCGCTGTAAAAATGGCACGCACAACTAAAATGTAGTGCATATGAAAACTATATATATATATATATATATATATATATATATATATATATATATATATATATATATATATATATATATATATATATATATATATATATATATATAGTAGTACGGTA
>NW_014040035.1:16974-54732 GCF_001186125.1 Sphaeroforma arctica JP610
ATATATATATATATATATATATATAACGGGTGAGACTAAAGCTATCCATCAAATACTCGCTCTACACATGCTTATATTGACAATAGTATACAGTATATCTAGCCGATCAAATACAGGCATTCACAATAAGTATGCTTACACCGACATGGTGAAAAGATATTATATCGAGCCCATGATACATACCAGCAGAATGGCAATAGCCGTTGAACTTTCCGGTGTGTACGTTCGCGATGGTGGCCTCGACCGCAGACTCGGGTGCACTCAGATTGCCAAACACAGTGGGGTCGCCAATGGAAAGTGCGATCATAGCCTGTGTATTGTACCGAAGAAGTTAGCATAAGATTCATATCTGAGTTCAGGGAACGACAGTTTTCCTGTCTAATGTGTCAATAATGTCAACATGCGAAGTAACTAAATCTCTGCTTAGAGCAGGACGACAGATTGCGAGTGCCTTCACTTGGCTAATTGCAGTCGCAATTGTACAGTGTGAGCATTTGAATTCAAATCCATTAATAGGAAACAAAGACAATTGAGAAACTCGTTTCTTGGCCAAGTACAGGAGTGGGTCTACAGGCTAGTGTAAATTCATACGCGGAGGCCACTTCTACATCCCAACCAGGTCCGATATATGGGCGGTCTCAATCTGCGCTGAGACACACTCAACAATAGCGTACAGTACTCACAACTGTTCGAACTATGGATAAACCGTATATCAGATAACTTGTAGACTAAATTGACTTGTATATTCATGCACATATAGAACAAAGAGAGTTGTTCTGGCCATGAATAGTGAATATCACCCGGCGAGTCAAGTTGTGCGATTGATAAATGTGACGTGAATGTGACGTGCGATGTGAGGTGTCGATTGTGAAAATCAGTCTAACAAACCACGCGCAACCAGAAGTCACATACACACGCCGTAGTAAGGTTTGAATCAACTGACAAAACCAACCAACCACAGGAAGTGCGAGAGGTACAGACCCAGCTAGTTGGCAAGCACAAAGTGAGGAGCACTTGGCAAATTGACGAGAAGTTGCAGCGGATAAAATATAAGGTACACTACTCCTTTCGACAGATTCAGTTCGGTACAGCTCGTTAGCATGCACACCAACTCATACCTTATCTGGGTGGGGCACGATCTTCATCTGATCCACCACTGTACGGATGGGGTTAAACGTGCGTTTCGCTACGATGGACGATTCTACAGCCCATCCTGAACGGGGAGTGCTATCTGTGTTAATGGCCATTATGTCTGAGTTTGAAATATCTATAAATCTGGTTAAGAGTCGTTTTATTCTGATGCTTACTCACCAGTGTCTTAAAAGTAGTTATGCTGTTCAATAATCATTTGATTCGTTCATATATAGAGATGCCAAGAATACCTCGGACATACATACAGAAGACAGTACAGTGCATATTTGAAAAATCAATGTCTATGTACTTACGTTGCCCATGTAAATATATGTTTAAATAGATCAGAGATGCAATCAACGTGCATAGCCCAATGAAATGTCGGGGAATATAACTTTCTACACTACCTAAGGAGTCACATGCTCTCACAACTTAGACATGTATCTTCATTACGTTACCGTAAACGTCTATTAGTCGATGCCTTTTATGGTAACTCTTAGCGTTGACTGATTCGGCCCTATATGGTTGACACGGGTGTAGTATCTGGTGTCTGAGGTGCAATATATAAGATCTATATACGAAAATAGTCCTACTAGTGCTTTAAAAGGTAGGACTTACGTTAAAAACGGGATTATACGAAAATTCGGATTTTGAGATAACCTTAGACCCTAAAACATCAGGTCATGATATACATATGAAGAAAAAAAATTTAAACGTCAACATGTACTTTTTAGGGGGCTTGTAAACGGTTTAACATTTATATGACTTGGAAATCTGTACCTTATCAATGACCTAAAGTTGCTATTGCATATAAACGTTAAACGTGAACAAGTTATCTTTGGAACTATAAACGATTTAACGGCGGCCAAATCAGAAACCAAAACCCGATAAGCAACACTTTTTGAGTTGTGAACCAAATCAACCCCCCAGAGTTCCCCAGCCTCATGACAGTTCCAGACTACCAAATATTTTTATAAACTATTTACCAGTGCTTCATGATGAGTTTTTGTTATTTATAAAAAAATACGTTGTATTTACGTATGAATGACTCTATGACCTTCCTGACATTGAGGCAGCCAGTTCTGGTTTATCGATATCAAGGAAGCTCGCTCTCAGGCTTGTTGAGTCTGCTCTCTGCAGTTATCTAAATACCAGGACAGTGGACACCAAGGGGTAGGGGCTCATTATTACAGATATTCATATGGATACGAACCATCAGTATGGGTGTGTAGTCTGTGGTCTGGTGGCCAATTTTGATCGTCTCTGCGACAAAGGAGCGGATTGCTGCACAGCGGAGTGCCAGGTGTGTACATAGGTTCCCACATAGGCTTTTGAATCAAATTTAATCGTCAAAATTATGTGCTGAGCGCAAGGATGCCGTGTGCTGCTGAGTTTTGAGTTAGGCAGATGCAGATGCCACACACAACACACAATGCCTCACCACATGTATTCCTGCGATATATGCTACCTATGCTTCGTTATGTATCTGCGAACAGATCCCTGCATACATTCTGACCGTGTACACAGTGATAGCTGTAAAAAGATGTGAAGCTCGTTTGGTCATTTTGAAGGTATTATTGACACCCGGTTCGCTATCTCACAAGAGGTGCCCTCAGTATAAGAATAGCTTTTAGCACATTCAATATGTGTCGTCAGCAGTGATAGCAATACGCCTACTCCACAACTACTAAGATATATGTGTACATGCATACATATATGTATTATATGTTATATGAGTATGCTGTGTATGTGTATGTATGTAGATGTGTATATATGTATTATGCGTATGGTTAGATTGAATGTAACAAACAGAACTGCACACACATGTACTAATAAAAGCCGAATGGTTTGCGAACATGCATACACACGTGGAATTACCACCTCACGCCTTTCAGTGTCCTTACTTTTATATCCCTGTGCGCACGGATGAAGACGCGGTCACAAAGAGCTATAAATATAAAATCCCATAAGTGAGCATATTTTTATGATGGGGAAGGCTTTAGCAAGATTTCAGTATGCTTGTAAACAGTAGCTGCGCATCATAACGGTACTTTATCATTGTATGTTTTGTCCGCTTTACGTATGTATTCTCGCTTTAGTACGGCCGATTTGTATACTATTAAAACCCCTCGAACATCCCAGCATACGAAAGCGTATAAATACGTATTTATTTATATATGCATATATTTCTGTATATATGTGCGTGTGTATGCATGCATGTATTTATGAGTATTAATTATATTATATATATATATATATATGTATAGATATATACTTATGTGTATATGTATCTGCATCTGTGTCTGTGTGTTTGTGTGTATGTGTGTGTATGCATATATGTATGTATATCTCTATATGTATATATACCTATATATATATATGTGTGAGTGTGTGTGTGAGTGTGTATGTATGTATGTACGTGAGTGTGTGCTATTTACAAATAAATATGTATATATATATATTTATTAATAACTTCATATCTGTGTCTGTGTGTGCGTTATATATATGTGTGTGTTTGTATATGTGTACGCACATATACGTATGTATATCTCTATATGTAATTTCACACATATATATATATATATATATATTCATATCTGCATCTGTGTCTGTGTGTGCGTTATATATATGTGTGTGTTTGTATATGTGTACGTACATATACGTATGTATATCTCTATATGTCATTTCACATATATATATATATATGTGTGTGTGTGTGTATTTATGTATGTATGAATATATGTGTTATCTTCATATACATATATATATATATCTGCGTCTGTGTCTGTGTCTGTGTGTGCGTTATGTATATCTCTATATGCAATCTTACCTATATATATATATGTGTGTGTGTTTCTGTATGTATATGTGTAGGTATGCATATATATATGTATGTATGTGTATGCGTATATGTATGTATATATGTGTATATGTTTGCATATATATATATATCGTATGTGTATATGTATATATATATATGTATATATCGCTATAGTATTGATATACATATACATTTGAATTTATATTTGCTTTTATATACATATATATATATAAATATATTTATATATATATACTTTATTCGCCGTATTAAAGACACATGGCGATCCATTACAGTGAGATATTGACTTATCCGTTCATAGTCAAGAATTGTACGACGAGATTTACGGGAATAGATTTTCAGGATGGTCATTTTGTCAAAACTTCGTGAGATTCGCGCCATGTGTCATTGACAAATGCTAGGCGGAGTTATTCAACTACCAGGCTATATGGGCAAACATCGCATGGAGGCTCACGGGAGTGCATTGTGTCGCTGGCTGAGATAGAACGTGTTGTATAGCGAGGGGGCGTGCGAATAGTACCGTGCAAAGGCCCACGCCGCGTACTTGAGGCGATGTTTTTATAAAGAAAGCTTGTATGAGAACCCACTCACGATGCATGAGGTGCAGTTTACAGTTGCCATTGTGGGTCACTATGAATGAGACCGCCAGATCGTATACCTATTTGTATGTTTAGAGTGTAATTGACGTTGCGATGATGTCCAACAAACCCGGCTAGAGAAACATACAAACGAATTTTGTGGAGCAGGCTAGTTTGTATGTTCCAAGATTTTCTGCGAGTCGGCCCAGCAAAATCCATCTGAAGGACAAATAAAACAGGCAAAATTTGTGTAGTAAAGTACGACAAAAAAATTGATGACATGATGGTCGAAAGCAGTTGTGATGAGAGTGTTGCCGTACATATGTCGAACAAAGATGGTGCGGAAAATGGGATGTGGCGTCCATCGCAAGGCGATGGTGGCGAGTGCAGTTAAGTGTATCACAATTTTTAAACGGTACTGAGGAACGATTCCTAATCCCATTTGCTAGCATTTTTGGCACTGATGAGAGCTTTGTTACAACGAAAGAATTATAAAATCACCACTTCATATCGGGTCACGGTAAGTGGTATATGCCCTGCAGTGTGGAAGACCGAAAGAATTCAGTTTGTGTGATATAGTATGCTTGCAAGAGACATCGTTTTCTAGTCCACAGTGATGCGATGTTTCGCTGGATGCTTTGCAATGTAGTGTATGTTGAGGGGGAGATGGGACGAACACGGTGCAGAGGCCCACGCTGCACAATTGGGACAATGCTTTTTTTTTTTTCGGAATGAGAGTTTTATTGTGCATTGACGACGAATGTGGCGCCGATTCTCGAACCTGTGAGAGCATGTTGGAACAGACACCTGAGGCATTTTTGTATGTTCGTTGTGTCTTGCAAGTATGCCCAGCCAATATCGTTTGAATGAGCACTCAAGATTACTTGTTGGGGAAACATTCATATGTTAACGGTTGTTCCATGATTGTGGCCACCGTCAGGTCGCTGAAAAGACACAGAACGCAGTCATTTGATGATATTTTGTTCTGGGGTTATGCGCATAAATGAGCTGAATTTTTACCGTTGGGAATGTAATGCACGATTAAATAGTTCTCAGCTAAAGAAGCTGCCGCAAATAGAAATAGGATACATCGACGCAGGGCTTGTTCAGGTATCTAATGGGGACTGCGGGGAAGAGTGGTCCGAATAAGAACAAATAGATGCAACAAACTCATAAACGCCGCTGATGGAGTGTATATGTTCCTGTTGTCTGGATACTGCAGGCGGTTCGATACTCGCGAGTAGCAAAGCCAGTCCTCGGGTAGAGGACGGCACAGCAGAGAAACCATATTTCAGCACAAGCGAGTATCACGCGGAGAGATTATCATATAGGGGGCGATTATAAGATATTCTTCTTAGAGTATCCCGAATATGGTGGGCTACTTTGCGAGATCGACTATTAATGTATTGTCAAACGACAACACGTACACATACATATACTCTCTGGGATGACCACATACACATACTATTTCTCTGGGATTGTGTGTCGCCAGATGGGGTGCTATGTGGTATATGACGAGGGGGGGTAGGAGAATGCAGTGTATCGATGCGATGGTACTGTCAAATAAGCAACGTGTTTTTGTGCATCGGCAATGAATGCGTTGAGGAAGCCCGAAGACTTGAGAGAGTATTCTGGAACAGATTTATTGGGGTGTTTCATGTTCGAAGCATCCAGCGAATATGCACATATTATGCTAACAAAGGATATATGATAAAACGTTGTTTGCGTGATTGGAGTAATCACTTTGTTGGAAAAGATTATACTTGCAGAATGAATTTTGGTGAGAAGTCGGATTGTCTGAAAACAGAAAACTGCACTACTCCCAAGTTTACCAATCAGAAACTATTGTGTAGTCTGTTCAGATTCAATTGCACCAAGTGAGCCGCAACTGCACTGTTTTGTCTATCTGTTAAAGATATCCCCAGATATCAGGCTTTCCAGTGGGGTTATGCAACTTCTTGCTCTATGTCCTTAAAAGTGAACCCGTAGTAAATAAAATACCGGTTGACTGGAGAAAAAAACATCTACCGGGTCATATAGACCATGATTGAGCATATCACTGTACGCTACTTAAAATGCATCCGTTGAGAAAAATAAGTCGTTTTACCCATTGTATCACACCCGTGATTATCAAATATGGCAGTCACGGCACTGAATGATACAACAACAACAACAACTTGCATTGGCACACTAATGTGTGAGCTCGATAAATATACCCAAACGTGTTTCATTTGATCAATGATACCGTAGAAGAGCTGCTGTGAAATAGCAGTTGGCACAATGATATCTAACTCGGACGTGCCATAGCACAAAATATCGAATACTAAAGAAAGTGACACAGTATTGTCGCGTGTGCGCCAATTTATCCATTGGTAATCTGAGTCAAAAGTAGATTCATAAATTTGTTGTGTCGGTTGGCAATTAAATTGCAAGTCCAGTTATCTTTTGAAGCAGATTTCATGTAGTGTGCGGTAAATATTCAAGTTACGCTGAAATGGAAACACCTCCACAGATTGTATCGATCTTTTTCTGTGTGGCTCAATAGCCGATTGAGTGATCTGACAGTTAGTCATACATATGTTGGCTGACAAGTACAGATCAACACACCTCCCCAGTACAGAGTTCGATGCGCAAGAAATTATTCTGGTACCGACGGAGAGTCCCATATACCAAAGGCTATGATCAACTCTTCTCCTCGTACAACCAGGAGTATACCACGCTCCGAATGGATCGATAATCTGTGCGAATAGTCATCGATACGGAATCGAACTACACCACCCAGTTATCACTTAGGCATTCGTATATAATATTTAGCTATCTACTTAATCTCTGGCCAAAGACAGCTGCATTTACTACGCGAATAAAGAATTACGCACAGCTCGGCTGGGCACGAATCACTAAAGAGACACTGTATGGTTGTGTTGCAGCTAACGGCATCTTCGAACTTACGATTTTACCACAAGTGTTGTCAAAATTCTAAGAATAGGCATCATGAGCCACATAGGCTTGTGACTAACAGCGTTTATCTTGATTACCGGAGATCGACCGCACTATCATGGGTTGACAAACTCGTGAAATTACTACTCCTATGTATAGCGACCGGTGGTACAAAATTAGAAGTCACCTACGCCCGTCCTTTATAATATCTTGTGATCAATGGCACTATCCTAGTATGATGATTTCAATGGTAATTGACAAGCTTATAGGACTATGACGAACTCGTTTATTTATCTCAGATCAGATGGCTCGAGTTCGATCGAAGAGCCATCCACAATTGCGCATGACGAATTGCATATATTTAGATCGACTACAGATCAGCATACTCCTTCCCGGTGGCCAGTACACATTACCGATGGTCAATAAACCCTTTTTTAAATTAAAAGGTGACTGTGACTTTAACAAATTCGCTTGTTGTGCTGCAAATCACCGCGCACCTATGCACACTGTTACTCAGCAATTAATACTTAGCAAGTAATACTCAGCAAGTAATACTTTGCAAGTATTACTCAGTAAGTTATTTCGTGCATCAATGCTTCCAGACATGTGTCATGATTATCATGACTGATGGTACAATCACCGTCATTTGTAAAAAGAACGCAGCCCCTCAGTGCTTCCAAAGGTTTACTCGTCGCCTTCAGGCTGATCCTGAACTCTCGTACGACGCGTAATGGGAAAATATCACTTACACGATCCCACATGCACTGCTGAAGGTGATCTTTCGTGCTGCGAAAAGCCAAGCATCGGCTGAACCTTCGACCCAGCTCTCGGCTACAGAATTCATGGCGGGCACCACTGAACATGTGCATCAAGCAAAGATCTCGACTATTGATCCGAGCAGTACTCCCCAAGTGAGGAAGCAGTAGCTCAAGGTGTGACGTTTCAGCTAGTTGTCGTTGGTGCAGATGAACCATTCCTGCGAAAGCGATACGCTCTGCAATATCTTGTGACACGACCGAGGGTAGCACTTTAATGAAGAGCCCAGATATCCTCACCTCATGTGCAACCAGAACTTGTTAGCATTTCCTAACGGTTTAATGAGTTTATTTAAGAATAAGAAACTCTATGCGTTCAACCTAAGCTTTAAGGATGCACCAGACAGAGCGGGTGCCACACTTACAATAATTAGTGGATGAAATGGCCATCACCTTCAAAATAAAAATCTTGACACTATTGTGGACTCCTTGTTCGTCTCTGTAAACTCAATCCACGCTGAATCCATTAAGCAGTCACGGAGATAATGATGGCGAGTGTCAATGTGTTTGCGTCGCTTCGGAACGCCAGTGCCTAATGCAATTTTGATCGCACTTTGTCTATATGTAGAAATGTGGGTTGAAATGGGTCGCATCGAAGGGCGGCTAGGATGTTGCGGGTCCAATAAATGTTACGGGTTGTTTCAGAAGCCACCATGTATTGAGCTTCACCCGAACCTAAACTAACTCTTTTTTCACGTTAAGATTTGCAGAATACTTTTATTGAACCATATTTACATTCCAGATTGCGATTTACGAGTGGAAGGACATATCGCCCAGTCAGAGTCAGTGTAGACGACGAGGGCAACAGCAACGCGGCCCTTGGGATTGAGAAGTGGGCGGTATGTGATGCAGTATGTCTTAGTGATGCCAAGTCTAGAGCTTCATATTGGGTCTGGGATGGTTGAGTGGTGAATGATGCAAGCATATTGAGTGTGTATGCAATATCGATTTGGATCATATTGGCTGCATAGCCAAGGGCGCCGAGGAGACGACGATATTACCCGTGTAAGGGGCACCATCAAGTTGATCTGGATGTGTATCACTACCCTGTGTATGTTTGGGATGTGCATTTATGAGCTAAAATGTGTGTAGCATACGTTAAATGTATGCCTGTTGGTCAATGCTGATAGATTCATTATTGTGATATGTGACGCGAAAGCCAAGTAAGTGTTTGACACAACCAAGTTTTTCAAGACTATAGTGCTTTGAAAGGACTGTAGAGAGCCAAGTACTGTCGTTGGTAGCATGCAGGACAGCAGGTCAGATTTTGTCAACATAGGTCATGACAGTGATGTCACGTGTGGTACTATTCCAAATATTTTTATCAGCAGCCCTTTGAGCAGATTCATGTGTCTTGAGCTTGTTACCAATGTCGAAATTTCATAGACGTCCTGCTTGTTGAGTCCATATAACCCATGCTTGAGACGAAGCACTGTTCCTTCGGGATAGTGACCAAGTTCTATAGCGTCCTTCGGGGGAAACATGTATACCGGTGTATCAAGCTTGATGTATAGAAAAGCAGTGTCAACGTCGAAGTGATGGATGACTTTATCAGAAGCGGCAGCAGCCTCAATGAAGAGGCGGAGAGCCCAGACGCGGCAGAAGCATAGGTATCCAGATGTGAATCCCCTTTTTCTTGCTCATCGCCTCGAGCAACCATCTGGGCTTGTAGATGATGGGACGACCATTTTTATCTTATTTGCGGACAAATATACATTTGGAATGGAAGTCGCTGCCGTAACGGAAGAAATCAGCAGCGTTGCCGAAGCCATCGTTGCTGGAGATACCAGTCAAGATACACAATACTTCGGAGAAAGATGAGGCAACTTCATTAAGAGAGAAGTCTACCGAGGAGAGGGCCTGTGAGCCAACTATCGCCTCTGCTTCGAAGCTTTCATTTGCGAAACCAAGAAGCGAGACCAGGGGTGGTGTTAAAACAACCCCCGCTATCTCTGCAGGGGAACCACAGAAGGAAAAGTCTCATATTTCAGTATTGGATGACGATAACCAAGATGATGTAGGAACATCGAGAGTAGATGATGAAATGGCGAGCCCTAAAAGCCAGAGCGATTCAACAACCAAGCCCATCGAACCAAGTTATATAAGTAAGTTGACTGATGAAAACTCTAAACTCGAGAATCAGTTAGCCGCACTTAAATTGCAACTCATCAAAGGGAAGCAAGCAGCTGATCACATAGATCGCATGTATGGATCTGGTGAGTAGGTTAACCGCTTACGCGAAGATGTCTCTGACGACAACACTGCAGCTTTGACGAAGTGGACATAGCGTCAAACCTATTTCAGAAACCACAAAGGCACTAAAACTCGACAAATTGGTACCCGAAGATCAAGAGATTGATGGAGGAGATGTTTGCAGGCATACCTAATGTGTAAGTCTACATAGATGGCATAGTCCTCTTCAAAGACAAAAGGTCAATACGCCGCCTTAGTAGGAGGATTGCTACAGCGAATCAACGAACAAACTTCAAGGTAAACAAGAAAAAAATTAAAAACGCCCCCGGAAAGGTAGGACACTTCCTAGATTGGCCTACATCAATTGCTGTTAGAGATATCAATAACATGTGTGAATTTGTAAACTTCTTTTCAGATGAAATACCACATTTAGCGGACTACCTACAACCATTCGGACACTTAAGAAGTTACCAATGTAAACTAAGTTAAACACGCAGTCCAACAAGCTCCCGTAATACAAGAGCCAGTCGATGGCGTGCCATTCGAAATAGAAAAAGACACCTCCGACCTAGCACTGGAAGGAATACTTTATTAGGTTATAGATAACAAACCTAGATATAATTCGGTCGAGCTATGGATGCATCACAGTTGAATTACTCAAATGCTGAACGAGAATTGCAAGCTATTGTTACAGCTATGACACACTTTGAAAATTATCTCTATGGGACAGCTTCTATGCTGATGTGTGACCAATAAATAGTCTCTTCAATATATGAAAAAGATAAAGCCAGGCTCTTGTAGTGTTAAACAAATGTAAACAGACAAGAAGTAAATTTACTAGATTCCCCTACTGGGGTCATATAGAGATTTACCGCTTAGGGCGGAAACCTTTTCTGTTCTTGACACGGTGTCATATTGCTTGTGATATGACACCTTTCAGTTCATATACCGAACTGTATATATTCTTGAGATTGTCAATGACTGATTTGTTATGTCCAACACTCCCCTGAAATCAGTAGGTGGTGAATCGAGAGAATGGAATCGGATACGTTATCACTCTCCCCTGAATTGATTCTCAAAGTCACCGATGGTCGCAGAGGAAACAGTGCGCAACATGGCACTGATATGGCGGGAATGGGTAGGACGTGCAGTGTTTTTGGTTAAAATATCGGCTTGGTTGTCGGCAGACGAGACAAATTTCATCTGGATGATGCCATTGTCTTGCAGTTCTTTTATGTGATGCATCCGGATATCAACGTGTTTCAAGTGCTTCGTAGGGCCTGTGGAGGCTATAGCATGGATGGCCGACTTGTTGTCACATTGAAGAACTGTAGGGTATGTTGATGGGAAGCCTAGCTCTGCAACGGCATTTTATAGCCATTGGATATGCTTGACTGCTTCAGAAGCAGTAAAATATCCTGATTCAGCTGAACTAGTGGATAGTGTTTGCTGCCGGTGTGATTTCCAAACAACGGGAATCCGGTTAATGCGGAGGACATTTCCTGTGGTTCAACAACAAGTATCAGGGCAGGCGGCATAGTCGGCGCCAGAAATAGCGCCATCGATTGGAGGTTCTTTTTGGATGTACTTTTCAAATAACGGAGAATACGTTGCGCAGCTAGCCAGTGTTATAGGGAGGGGTTCTCTATGTATCGGGCTAATGTATTGAAGGCGTAGCTAATATCAATACGTGTGAGTACATATAGATACTGTAGCGTGCCGATTAATTCACGGTATGCACACATGTGGCGAGGACCGATATTTTTAGATAGTATATCTTGTGTTGCCGGTGTCGGTGCAGGGTGACTCTCAGCTAATTCGAAGGTGTCTAAGGCGTCTCGGATGTAGCTGTCTCGCACTAAGCGGATGGAGTCCGGCGTGGTTAGCACGCGCACGCCCAATAGCCAACTGGGTGTGCCTTAGTCCTTACAATTGAACTCGGCTTGGAGAATTGATTTAAAGTGATCGACATCGGATGGTCGATGGCCACAAATAAGGAGATCATCAACGTAGAGAAGTACAGAGCACTTTAGGTTATCACTATCGGCGATGAATAGGCAAAGATCGCATGCAGCTTGACGGAACCCCATTCCGAGTAATTTGTGTTTGATAAGTGCATGCTATAAGCGACCGCCTGTTTAAGTCCATACAAGCACTTCTTGAGCTTGAGCACACAGTCGGCAGGAAGACCCATCAGTACCGGGTGGCGGTTTCATATAGATGAGCTCAACAAGATCGGCATAAAGGTATGCTGTGTCGACATCCATTTGAGCGACATGCCAACCTTGGGAAGCGGCGACAGCAAGTAAAGTTTGCAATTTATCATGGCTGCATGTGAGGGTGTAGGTTTCGTTAAAGTTGATACCTTTTATTTGTGTAAAACCGCGGACAAAAGGTCGCGATTTGTATTTGTCGAAGATACCATTGATGAGTTTGACTTTAAACACCCATTTAATAGATACTACAAAGGCATCATCAGGAACCTCGTCAAGCCGCAGAAAATTGTATGTACCTGCCTGTGTGAGGCTGTCGAGTTCCCTTTGAATAGAAGCACGTCATAAGTCAGCATCCGGGCCCTTGAGCGCGGCGCGAATAGTCGTCGGGGTAAGTGGATGTTTTTGAACCTTGAGACAGGCACTATAGATACGATGAACAGTGTCGTTGTATGCCGCTTGTTGTTCGGCAATGGCAGCTGTACATAGTTCGCGTGAGGATGGTGGATATGTGAGATTGATGGGGTACACTATGTCATCAACATCGGCATCATCACTGGGAAGGTGGAGTCTAATCGGGGATTGAAGCGCGGAAAGTGCTTTGTGTGTGCTTGTGCGGACATGTTGTAACCCATAACGACGATATTGTTTGTCGGCATGGTTTTGGCGTTTCGTCCGTTTAACATTCGCAAGCGACCGCAAGTATTTTTGGCGAAGGTTGTGCTCTTTGATGGACATGGCCTGAGGGCATGCTGGTGGAGTGGTCGGTGGCTGGACTGTAAGTATGTCATTGTTCTCCATGTTGGAAAGACATGGTAATTGAATTTGACATCACGGGAGTGACATGTTTTACCAGTCTTGAGGTTCAAAATGCGGCATTCGTCATAGTATTTTGATTGACTGTCATGTCCGAGATAGACGCCTATGTTGACGCACGGGATTGGTCGATAAAGACCACCTGACAACCAAAAGGGTGGACGTGTTTGATGCGGTCAGTGGTTAGAAGCCCCAGAAAGTCTCCTATGAAGGTTTGTCGTCCTTGTTGTGTTTGTTATGATGAACGGACTTTTTTAAGGGCGACAAATTGTATGGCTTCACCCCACATATTCGGCGGAATATTGGCTTGTTTCATGTCGCTGAGCATGATGTCATGTATGGCGCCGTTAGCGCATTCGACCAAACCATGTAGTGCTGGTGTTGCGATGGGTACATAACGAATCTGGACATGTTCCTGGATGTTGATGTTATTCAACGCGTGGGATGCGAACTCGCCCCCTCTGTCACACTTGAGTTCGCGTAATTTGGCTAGGTAATCTTTACCAATATCGGTATAGAATTGATCAAGCACTGTGCTCGCGTCGTCTTTGTATTTAAGGTTGTAGACGAGTGTGTACCCGCTGTTGGCATCAACGAATTTGATGTCGCATGTGTAGCCACTTAGTGGTCGTTGGTAACCCGGTATGGAGATCAACATGGAAAACAGTACCTACAGGCGGACATGTGTCGTCGTTCTTGCTAATGTGTCGCACCGGACGACGTCGTATCTTGCTTTTAACACATGGGGTACACAAGGTAAGGTTGGTAGGATGGGCAAGTACATCGGCTTCGGCAGTCAATAAGTCTGCCGTGGGCGGTACAACATACTGGGTGTTTCCAATTCGAGCAATACATGTGTAACGCCATTTCGGGAGTCGAACGACGGTTGTACCATGTTCCAGGAAGGCGTTGGCAGTAGTACGGATGACCTCGACGTGTGAGTGTAATTTTCGCAATGTCTGGTTGTAATTTTTGGTACTAGGAATGAGTGGAAAACCCATGGTGAATAAGCCATTCTCTTTGTCGAGTTTAGCTAGTGTGATACGGCATGTTGTTCGTGTGAATAGTATATGGCCATATAAATGTTGGTCTGGTTGGTTCCATGATTGCGTGAATGCGTTGTGAAGTGGTGCATCATCGTTGAGTCCGGGGTACATTGGCACTTGAGCATTTTTGGCATCGGCGAACAAGTCTATGTCTACTGGTCCGAAGACGGTTGTCACATGTAGGCATGATGTTGTTTTGGAGAATTGTAGTTGTATACTTGTCACTGTGACCCAGTCGGTTGTGCCACTCGGTGACTGTGCTTGTTGTAAGATGGGCCAATGAATATTGTCCATGGTGAATAGGGATAGTGTGGAGTAATAAAGTATTCTTGAGGATGTGGCATTCCGGTGGTGTATCGGCATGTGCTGCTGCCGGGAAATGTATATCATATCCATGCTGTTGGAGAAGTTGGACTGAAATTATATTCTGTGTGGCCGTAGGCATAATGAGTACAGTGCCGAGACCTGGGATCGTCCCCCGTTGTCGTAGAACTATCGGGCTCTTTTTGGGAAACTCAACGATGAATTGGCCTGTCTCTAAATAATGAACGCCATCGGTGGTCGTTCTTATGTGTACCATGGCGCCAATACGCCATGTTGTTCGTGTGAATAGTATATTGCCATATAAATGTTGGTCTGGTTGGTTCCATGATTGCGTGAATGCGTCGTGAAGTGGTGCATCATCGTTGAGTCCGGGGTACATTGGCACTTGAGCATTTTTGGCATCGGCGAACAAGTCTATGTCTACTGGTCCGAAGACGGTTGTCACATGTAGGCATGATGTTGTTTTGGAGAATCGTAGTTGTANACTTGTCACTGTGACCCAGTCGGTTGTGCCACTCGGTGACTGTGCTTGTTGTAAGATGGGCCAATGAATATTGTCCATGGTGAATAGGGATAGTGTGGAGTAATAAAGTATTCTTGAGGATGTGGCATTCCGGTGGTGTATCGGCATGTGCTGCTATTGGGAAATGTATATCATATCCATACTGTTAAAGAAGTTGGACTGAAATTATATTCTGTGTGGCCGTAGGCATAATGAGTACAGGGCCGAGACCTGGAATCGTCCCCCGTTGTCGTAGAACTATCTGGCTCTTTTTGGGAAACTCAACGATGAATTGGCCTGTCTCTAAATAATGAACGCCATCGGTGGTCGTTCTTATGTGTACCATGGCGCCAGAGTTGATGAGGGAAGCGGTGAGGTGGTTATGTACGGGCCCTTCAGGAATATTTTGGAGTATATTTAATTTATAGTGGCATTTGAGTTGCTCACTTGTAGTGGAGTATTGAGTATATATATCGGTATAAGATGTACCATGATTAATGTGAACCATGACGTAGGGGCCCGTACCTTCAATTTTGCATGCAAGCTGCAGCGATATGTCCGGATTTACCGCATTTGGGGTTAGTGCAGTGAAGTGTGCTTTTATCAATCGGGCACTTGTTGCCCTCGTGATCTTTGGAACCACACTTGTGACATATGGATTTCGGACAACCATGAATACTATGTCCAATTTCGTAACAGATTCGGGATTTCTTGAAGTGGTAGGTGAAAAACGGATACCTTTCGTTGTGGTGAATGCATTGATACCAGATCGAAAGATGGACTGTTTTCCATCTGAGGCTAATAATCGTCTTCATACTTCAAGGTGAGTCGGCAGACCTCATTAATATCAAGTTTGGTGATGTCCATGGCAAATATTGTAGACCGAAGTAGGCGATAATCATCACCGAGGCTGTATAGCAACGCACATATGAGATTTTTTTCTGGGATGTGTTCGCCGACATCTAGGAGACCATGGCGTAATTCCTACAGTTGCTGCATACTTCGTTCAGTGGAGCCAGTGGCCGTAAATGTGATGAGGCATTTCATAGCATCCCAGAATCGACCGTGGCTACCGGTGTTGTTATAATTAAAGAACTCAGACGGTGATTTAGAGTAATGGTTTTTGGTGAACAGTGGTAAACAATTCCTCTTTGATTGAGTCTATCGTTATACGTTGGCATCGGGCATCGGCGAGCGTATCGGACACCACAAAACTGCTCATAGTCTGGATCAAGTCGATGAAATACTCCGAAATGCGCAAGTTCCATTTTAAGACCCATGATCTATTTACTAAAGTTTTCCCAATTCGCAAGTTTAGTACGGTCGTATATGTCTTTGTACTTGGGCCCATATTTTTCGGCATAGCATGATGAATCTACTTCTACAGCATTAGAGCTTTTTTGAGTTTGGCGATAGACTTCTCGGACTGTTCATAGAGACGCCATTGAGCTTTTGTTAGACGATCTGTTCGTTGTTAGTGATCGATTTGTAGTGATTCGGGCTTGGCTAGAAGCACTTTGTGTTTATCACCTAACTGCACATTATGACGTTTGTAGTTGTCGAGATCAGTTTGAACATCTTTGCGTTTTTTGTTTGCAGGATATAGATCACTACGTGCCATTGTATGATGTACTATTGTTTTCGCAGCAGAGCCGAATATTTCATCATAGGAGATGTGAATATCCTTGATAACGTTGTTGATGGCGTCCATGTGACCATTGGCGGATTCGAGAGAGGTGTATGCGGGTAGTTCTGGCCAGAATTCTCTCGCGAAAGTCTGTGTCTCGTTGAGAGAAGTAAAAGCTTTGGGCCAGTTGATGACCTCCATTTTGTTACGTGTGAGATTGATTGGCTAAGTGTGTTAAGTATTATGAACTGTAATCAACCTGTGAGGCTGATGAGTGTTTGGGTAGTATGGTTGTTTTAGTCGGTTTGACTTGATGTCTATATAGTGTTTAGTTTAGGTTGATGTTTAGATGGGTATTAATTGTAGTTTGACTTACTATCGTGTGATATTCGAGGCCCATAACCTGTTAGACGAATGTAAACAGATAAGAAGTGAAGTAAATTTATTAGATTCCCCTACTGGGGTCACATAGATTTTCACCGCTCTTTTCTGTTCTTGACACCGTGTCCTATTGCTTGCGACATGACACCTTTCAGTTCATAAACCGAACTGTTTTTATTCTTGAGATTGTCATTGACTGATTTGGTATGTCCAACAAGTAGACTGAATGGCACAATATCTAAGTTCCACTTTGATATAACACATGGCCTCGGAATAAATAACCATTTACCGGATATGTTATCCAGGTTCGTACCAGACTTTAATAAATCAGTACGAGAGTTCTAAGCCATCGATTGGAAGTGTAATCCACGATGGTTCGAGATGGCTCAATAGATACTTGGGTCACATACAACAAATCTGTTTGCTGCCCTTCATAGCGCACAACTTATAGATTATAGGACATTAAATCCTCTTGTAGGAGATACGTTTCAAATAGATCTCTCTACTGCGTAGGCTAATCCACCATGGAAGTTAATTGCCCGGTTATTAAATGACGTCCATATACACAAAGCTACCATAATGTTGTGTTGCACACTACGGGAATTTAGATCCATGGCTCAATAAATTAATAAGCATGATATAATGCAAGCCAGTATATTTAAATAGGGAAGTATATACCTTCCTCTATCATGATACCCGGGCAGTCCAAAAGACGCCCCGGAGGCATACTATAATGTATCGCATAGGTCCCAATAAGAACTACCTCTTGGACACCTTTTGAGACCCTCCTTGAAAAGTCGCAGAGTCGGAAGTTACACTCTTCATAAATTAAACCTAAATCAGTTCAAGAGCGATACAGCACGTGAAATCTGTGCACAAGAAATACAATCTACAACTGACGTTACAGTTAAGAAGCGGGGTGATTCTATATAGGCAATGTCTCAGTCTTTCAATCCCTCAGAATATTACTTTGTTCACGAGTCATACATAGCTTTATTTTTTGACTACTCTCGTATACTTAACCTTTTATTGAAACTCTAAGATACTTCATTACGTTAACAGCTTTAAGACAGTAATATCGCCTTAAGAGACCGATCTTTACAAGATATCAGTAGCATCTTCTAGGCGATCAATTTATTTGAACAGTTGGTGGATGGTGGCGCCAGTGAGTGATGTCTCTTCAGAGTAATGACGAGAGAGACGAATGGCTGCCACTTTTTACTGTGCGTCCAGATTTTGGAATACCTGCTAATGCGTAATAGAGGAGGAGAAGGTTTAATGCCACGACTGACGAGGAACTGGCGAGCTTGCTTCTGCTGATCCATGTCCAGTCCACTGAGAAAGATATTAATGATGCAGTCGTCAGCTTTTGGTAGGCAGTTTGTTGATGAAGTTTAGTACATCGGGTGGCCCAGGTGTACATGAGGTTGCCGACATCTCGTACGAATTGGCGAAGGTTGATGGCCATACTACTGGAGAAGGTGGGCAAGTAGGGCTCAATGTGGTGCAACAAGAAGTCCTTGGCTAGGAAAGTCGACTACATCGTCGGTGATGGATTGAATGAGTAGAGGTTGTGCCTTGTGGTAGGTGCTATCCTATTGATGCCTAGCAGGAAGGTGCTGGCGAGCATCGTTCGCCCGAGGGGAAGGCGTTAGTCCGAGCATGAATGAGTTCCTGTTTAATCGCTGCTGAGACCCGTTGAGAAGCAGTGTTTGCTGTTTCTTCGGGCGTCTGATCATGGAATTTAAAGATTTGGGCTAGGGACTGTTTCTGACCAGCGATGATGTTGGCGGATAGTCTGGCATACAATTTGTCAATATTGACATCGTCTAAGGAGAGACGGGGTCTAGGGTACAAGTTATTCCGTGCGGAGTCCTCGTCAGAACTTTGAGTTATAGTAGTAAAGTTTAATTAAATGACCATAACCTACTAACTACTATAAACTTAGTTTCAGAAGAAATATATGTCTATTGTTAGAAATCCCACCATATATACATAAGTAAGGCAGGCTGGAGAGCATGGTCCTCTCGTGGGTTGGCCCTGGGAAATAAGTCTGATTAAAGGTTCTAAACCCAACGAAGAAAACTTGGTTTGCTTTGACACCCTTCATGAACTTTAAAATATGCATGTACTGGTAATATGTATGTACTGTATGTGTACGTCGCACTGTACACTCACACGTTCACCTTGTGTGTAATGGCTACTCCTAGGACTTGGTCCGAAAGGAGGTGCCCCTGGTACCGTGCGTGACTTATTCAGTGGCGCTAGGACTGCCGACTATTGCACATTAATATCACATGTGTTATTTTTATCACATGTGGTTCTGTTCATGTGACTGACTCTGAGCAGTCCAATACTTCTGGAAGTTCGGTAAACCTTTTGGGTCTGGAGCCCCTTACAAGCCCCAACTGATGGTGAAAATTGTGTGGTGAACAAACACTCGGGGCTGACGCCCCAAAATAAAAATTGTCAGTTCCAAAATTTACACAAATACAAATGGGAGGAGAACTTAAACACTAGTACAGCGAATACGTGGAAGAGAGCCGTGATAGAGGAGATAGATGGGGAAAATGTCGGGACTATCCGACAGATGCACCCATAGCAAGGTAGCGACACATAAATTAATAAAGTGGTAACTTAAGATATGCCTTAATAAGTTAAGTGCAAGTTATAAATAGAATAAAAACATCCAGCCTGGGATGATGGATATATGGAAACCATAGAAAGGTATGGATCGCCGGTGTTGACCCGCATGTCGGATGCGAGCAGTGAGGTTGAATACAGCTATTGCCAGGCAATATAATGAACAATCGGTTTTCACTCGGGAGGCGCGTGAATGAAAACATAGAGCCGATGGGCGTCATTGGCCGATTGGGCCCCAGGACCGTCTTTTCACTACGATGGAAAGCTATAGCCACCCAACATATCCAGGGAGACGGCGATCAGGAGGAAGATCGGCAAGGTGTAGGTCAATCGGTCCATGAAACGACGCCTGCCAGGCACCCAGCTTTGACGCTCGTATGAGGGGATAGAAGGCGAAATCTTGGGCTGGGGGCTGGGGGACGTGGTTACTGGCCAGGCAGCACGCAAGCGCGTATGTAGAGTATGGAGAGTAGCTGAAAGTACGAGCCAAGGAATACAATAGACCTCTTCTCAAATACGGTTATCTCAGCTAGGATAAGTCCCTAGTCTGAGAAAACCGAACTGAGTCTTTATTTGTGTTTTCAATAGACTCAGGATTTACTTGAGTGTTTCTCTCACACGCGGAGTTCTGGCATAGCTTACCGCTTCTACCGCTAATATTTCTGATGACTCTAATATCAGAAATATTCCAATCCTAGTTCCAAAACTCAATATTTGATTATCCTGGGTTTTGGGATTTGTATTGGGTTGTGGCGCATGGCCTACCATAGTCACAACCCGTCGTAAGAACAGTCGGCGGCCGACTGCAGAGGAAGCATAGGAGAGGCGTCAGTTGGCGACCACGCCGAGATATCTCGATGCGGCGGCAGGAACGAAGTGTATGTTCCAACGTCAGGGAAAATATCCGCTGCGCCTTCGCGCAGGAGTACGGCTCGAGATATAGTCTCCAACGGATCCGGTATCTCCGGGGCCATGGGAAACGGGGACCCGAGAAGAGCAAAGCGCGATTTCTAATATTACTGCGTGTCCTGCGATACGGACCACACCGTGTGTAAAACAGCAAGCGTGACCGGACGAGAACTAGACACCAGCATTGGTTGTGGGACAAACAACGCACTTACGAAATCCCAGAAGCCAGCGGAGACGACGTACGGTGTCGCTGTGTAAGATAAGTGTTGCGGCCCAGTGGGATTACATTAGGGATCACCAGCAGGAACAGCGACACTAGATGCCACCATTTGGCACGGGCCATGCATGTGTAGCAAAGTGTGATGCCGGCCGCCTGGTCAGCGGCTACCTTCAAGAGTACTCGTTCTATGAAGCGCCACAGGGGATTGCACCACAAATTAAGCAACGCCCATGACACCGCAAAGATACCTCCTTCAGGAGAGGCTACGTAAAGGGTGCGTAAAATGGACACACAAAGCCGTCAGTCTCATGCAAATTAAGATGCTGGTCGGCCAAGCAGAACCAGTTAAACGCTAACATATATTGTGTTGACGTAATCGGTAGAGCAAGTGAAATGACCCAAGTGACACGCTTGTCGGACATTTTTACCAGCGTGCATGCCAGTTGCATCTCGAAATGGATAACGGATGGCAGCCGAGAAAGTAGGTCAACTGTCCTGTTGTCTTTAGAATCGCCAGCAGGAACAGCTGTGACCCTAGATGCCACCATTTGGCATGTGTAATCTGTGGGCAGCAAAGTGTGTACCGGCCTCCTGGTCAGCGGCTATCTTTAAGAATATTCGTTCGTTGAAGCGCCACGGAGAGTTGCACTGAAAACCTAGCAACTCCCATGACACCGCAAAGACACCTCCTTCACGAGAGTGCATGTGTAATCTGTGGGCAGCAAAGTATGTACCGGCCTCCTGGTCAGCGGCTATCTTTAAGAATATTCGTTCGTTGAAGCGCCACGGAGAGTTGCACTGAAAACCTAGCAACTCCCATGACACCGCAAAGACACCTCCTTCACAAGAGTGTGCGTAGAGGGTACGTAAAAGGAATAGTTTGTTTGTTCCTCGGGCACGCGACGCCGTCAGCCTCATGCGGACCAAGACGTTGGTCAATCAAGCGGGACTCAACCGCTAACTTATATGTGTTGACGTAAACGGTAGAGCAATGAAATGGCCCAAGTTACACGCTTGTCGGACGCCTTCATCAACGTGCGTGCCAGTTGCATCTCGAAGTGAATAACGGATGACAGATGAGACTAAGTCGACTATCCAGTTGTCTTTACCACTTCCGTGGCATTTACCGGAATCAATATTTCTGCAGATTCCTTGCCAGCGTTGTACTCGCCACACCTGAGTGGTATTCTCGAAGCCGTATTGCTTCCATAACAAGAGCAAAGCTTCACAATCGGCAGGGACTTTAATGGGAGCGACAACGATCGCTTAATGAATCGCCAGTGATGCATAATCGCCGCTAGCCATTATTGTCTGTAACATAATATCGGGCTTGCGCAGGGGATAATTATATCGAGATGTAGGCAACAGGGAGAAGATCCTTGTCGCGCCGCACGTAGAGACAGTCACATACCCATGCTGATGTATTCACAGACATCAAAATATAGGACAAGCTGATTTGACGCGAGCGGTCCTACCACGTGCTCTAGGGCGTCAAAAAGATGCTTTGTGAATACCAAACGAAAGACCGACATATGATAATCGACCCCACGGGATCCACAACGCAAGAAGAACTTAAGTCTTCTATGGCGCGTTTCATTCGCGCCTTGCGTTTGCGGCTTATATGGCACACCTCTCTTATGGCATATGCCTGATACGAGTACTAGCGATTCCATTACGTCATCGCAGAACTCACTACCGTTATCAGTGCACATAATACCTGGCCACCCGTGGTCAGCAAAGACTTGGCAACATAATTCTGCCACGGTCTGCGTATTCTTATCCTTTAATGGATAGAGCAAGTTAAACCGTGACGCCACATCAAAGGTTGCCTGTGTGCTCGGTCGTGGGCAGGTCAACCAGATCAATGATGACCCTGCGCCATGGAACATCTTCAGTCACACGCTTCAGCGGTGCGAAACCATAGCGCTTGATCTGATTGAGATCACAGTCTGTGCATGACTGATATAGTCTGTTAACTAAAGTTGCCAGCTTAGGGTGCGCGATCCAGTTTCGCTTAGTATCTTTAAGTGCGTCTACTACGTTCTGGTGCTTCAGCTTATGGTTTTGCGTCAGCTAAGTAAGAATGTTTTCATCATTCTGCCCCTCCAGAATAAAGGTAGGATGTTGAGAATCCACTTGCGTGGTCTCTAAGTCTGTAGTGTTTCCAGACTCCGGTCCTGCTTTCGCATGAGTGTCATAAGTGCGCTCATGTGCGTTAGATACACCTGACTTATTAAATAGTCGCATTATATGTGTATACGCTTTAGGATTGTCTTTCATTAATCCCTTTAAAAATAAGGGTTAAAGACCTCGGGCTTGGACTTTATATTATTAAACAGAGTCCTAGCTAGAGACTGACGCTTCTTAACAGTGTCACTAGTAGATTGTATAACTTGTGCACAGACGTTAAATGCTGTGTTGCCTTTGAACTGTTTAACGTTCAATTGGGTAGAGAGTGGAATCTCTGATTCTTTGACCTTGTTAAGGAAGGTCTCAGAAGGGGTCCATTTGGTTGTTCCAATGGGACCTATACGACATATAATAGTATGTCTCCAGGGCGTCTTCTGGACGGCTCGGGTACCCTAATATAGGAAAGTATTTACTTCCCTATCTAAATATATTGGCTCGCATTGTATCATGCTTATTAATTTATTGAGCCATGGATCTTTACTCCGTAATGGGCAATACAAGGTGAAGGTAGCTTTATGTATATGAACATAATTTAATAGCTGGGCAATTAACTGCCATGGTGGATTAGCCCACGCATTATGTTGGGAGAGGTCTATTTGAAAGGCGTCTCCCAAAGGATGATTTAAAGTCCTGTAATTCGATAGTTGTGCATTATGATGTGCAGCAAACATGTCAACTGTATGTGGCCCAAATATCTTTTGAGCCAGTTCAAACCACCTGGGGTTACCTTTCCAATCAGTGGCTAGTAACTCAGGTACGGATTTATTAAAGTCCGGTACGAAGCGTGATATCATATCCGGTAAATGGTTATGTATTCCTGGCAGATATTTTATATCAAAATGAAACTTTTGTTATTGTATCATGCCAGCGACTTAGTAATTGTGAGTCGGGTTTCATCTCTTTCATATATTGGACGGATTTCTGATCACACATCAGCGTAAATGCTGTTCCGTATAAGTAATCTCGGAAGTGTGATAGCGCTGCCACTATGGCTAATAGCTCTTGTTTAACAGTTGGATAATTCAACTGCGAAGCATTCATCGCTCGATTAAAGAATTGTATATATCTAGGTTTGTTATGTATAACCTGATATAATAATCCTCCCTAGGGCTATGTCGGAGGCGTCCGTTGTTATTTCAAACGGCACGCCATCGACTGGTCCATGTACAACAGGGGCTTGTTGGACTGCGTGCTTGAGCGCTTTAAATGCGTCATCACACTCTTTAGTCCATAAGTCTCCTAGTTTGCCTTTATGACATCTTAAGTGTCCAAAAGGTTTAAGGTAGTCAGCCAAGTGTGGTACTCCATCTGAAAAGAAGTTTACAAATCCACACATGCTGTTAACATCTCTTCTTGTAGTTAGTGTTTACCAATCTAACAGGTGTTCTACCTTACCGGGGTCGATTTTAATACCTTCCCCAGATATTTGGTAGCCCAAGAGCTGCATTTCGCTCATGGCGAAGTGACATTTCTTCTCGTTAATCTTGAAGTTTAGCTCGTTGAGTCTCTTAAGAACTCGTCTGACTAATGCGGCGTGTTCGCCATTAGTTTTGGAAAAGATGACTGTGTCATCTATGTAGACTTGCACGTTAGGCATGTCTGCAAACATTTATTCCATTACTTGTTGAAATAATGCTGGTAATGAATGTGACCCGAAAGGTGCACCTCTATACCCTGTATTGTTTACCTTTCCACGTAAAACCAAAGTAATTACGATGTGGTTCATATACCTGCATTTGATGGTATCCTTGTGTAAGGTCTATAGTTGTAAATACTGTAGCACCTTCCATCCTTCGCAGTAGCTCGTTAATGTGAGGTAAGTGAAAGCTATGAGTCGGCAATAATTTATTTATTGGACTCATATCTAAACATACACTGACTATTTTAAACGATCCGTCAGAGTTATGTTGGTCTACGGCTAGCAGTGCCAAGTTAACTGGCATCTGTTGATAGTTAATTTCTATCAAACCATCTGCTAGCTATTTCTCAACTTGTTCTTTTACAACAGCCTCGTGTCTCCAGGATACATAGTTCCTTGAGGGACACTTTAACTGTGTAAAGTCTACCTTGGTTAAGTCAAGGCTGACATATCCGTCGTTAGAGCGGAATTTTGCCCAATCTGTGACCTTTATCTTCTTATTAACAAGAATCAGGTCCATGATTTTGTTCGCAAAGTCAGGTATTAATGCCTTGACTATGTCTGACGGGGGCGTATATGTATTCAGACAGTTATCGTATGATTGATCCTTTAATGGATCTATGTTAGTTGGTAGACCAGCTACGGTTATACCTAGAGTTAGTAAATCACTCATTCCGACTATAATGTCGTACTTCTGTGACATCTCAACTATCGCAGCCTAACATCTGTGGCCATAGTATCACACTTAGAAGTTTTATCATGAGATAAAATGAGGTGAGTTGTTTGTGTTCTCCTTTCGATATCTTTTATTAATGCAAAGCGATCGGATATACATGAAATTTCGAAACCAGGATCAATCAACGCAAGGATTTTATTTCCATTGCAATATACAGGGATTATTACACGCTCATCTAAAGAGTCGTTGTATTGTCTGTGTAACGATTGTACCTGGTTGTACCTTCACTCCAACTTAATGTTGGGTTTTCTGTCACAAGACTTAGTGTGATAGCCATTGGTCTTCTCAAACTTGTCTCACTTAGTAAGAAAGTGTGTACAGGTGGATGCATGCCTACAATTCCAATAACCGTTAGGGGTTAATTGGTACATGTCATACCCACACTGTGCGTCGGCACATTTCTTAATCTCCTTAAATGGAGGTTCCATGTCCTTTGCCCCTGCGCGTGTCCGTTTATTAGGTCGCGTGGATAGAGTGGAGTCGCGAGCACGTGTATGTTGGGGTCTCTCGTTTGAGATTTTCCTAGATACGTACCCGTGATCGGTGTGCTCCCGCGGCTTCTTTACAGCCGCTTTCTCTTCGATGTTACACGAAGTGCGGGAAAAAGGGTGGATACAGTATCATAAAACTGTTCCCATGTATGTCGGAATAGATAAAAATTTGTTTCATGTCCCTTGTCTTGAGCCTCAGTCGCGTATTTACGTCGCAACTCGGTGTACAGGCTCTCACGGTCGTTATTCCCGATGTTCTTACTGAACTGTTCTTACAGAACACGTGCATAACCAGGAATTTGTACCATCGCTGTGCCTTGTCCTTTATTATATCTGGACATTTTAGGTCAGCATTTAGTTTCAGAATGTAACTCTGAATGGGCGTGTTCTCAGCTGATTTATTTAAAATTGAACTCAGCCCAGAGATACGCATATCCTTAACTAACAAGGACATAACCAACCAACACACAGCTGGCTAGCCACGACAAGTGTCTAGCTCATGCGGGTGTCGTTGCAGGATCAAATAACATGTACCTGTAGGGTCAAATGTCTGCATTAAGGCAGAGATCAATTGCTGAAGAGCGATGTCATTCGTCTCCAGCATGACCGCAAACGCATTAAGTGTACGGGTTGGCGTGTTGAAGTCATGGTTGTTTATAAACTCGACCTGCTTGCGGCTGGCATCCCAGTTCGACGTAAGTCGACTGATCTGTCCCTTGTACTTCTGGCTGTCTCTGTGGTCTTGTCCACGTTGGGCCTGAAGTAGCTGATCGATGCGATTTTGCTTAATCGCAATCATATTTGCAAAATATGATACATTCTCAGCATGATCCGTGGGCGATTTTCATTTTAAAGGTATAATCGTCGACCGATTTGTTAAGTTCGGTCACCTCGTCAGAGTGAAAATCCTCTGCGGGTTGATGTAGTGCTGCACGATCGAAGCGATTAAATTCGACTTCGTTAACGCGTTTACGGGGTTGTTTATTACCCCTTACAAAGTCCATGGTCGAGGCCTTCCGGTGCTCTGTTCCTCGGATAGTGGTTGGTATTATAATCTTGGGTGATTCATGCGTCTGGATAACATACCCAGTTTTAACTGGTTTCCGACGATTGTCATCCCAATTGGGTGGAAGTGGCGGAATATTTCTACCTGCCTCTGGATCTATAATACCCTCAAGAACGGGTGACTCACGGCCGGGTGTCAGAACAGGCGAGTAATTAGCCTGAAGTTCTATTAGTAGTGCCTCGTAAGGTATAGATACGCTGAGCTCATCTGGCTCATATGCCACAGGTGTAGCGCTCGAGTCTCTACGTTTTAGTCTCACTTCTTGGCTTCGTAAATGCAAGCTTTGAAGTTGAGGCAATAGTTGGCCCTCGAGCTCTGTCAGTGGGAGTAGTCTCCTTAATCGTAGTGGCTACATCCTTATCTGAAGCATTGTCCTGTTAACTGTTATTGTCGGTGGCCAGTACTTCGGCTAATGACTACTAGCTGGTCTCTTAAGGACTAGCTTGGACAAGAAAAATAAATGTTGTGGTAGTTAATCTACCTTTACGCCTAAGTAGTCTAAGTAATTAATACCTTTGCTAACTTTAAAATGAGTAAGATTCGGTCTATTGAGGCGATATTAACGCCTTAGAGTAAATAAACGCGTAGGTAAATTCAAGTATAATATCAAAGTAAATAAACGAAATGAGACTTTTAGTAAAGTTAGGTATGCCTCGTGAAAGCAGCAATACTCTGAGGGATTGTGAGGCTGAGACATTGCCTACATATAATCCTCTCAGTACTGTTTCTGCCGAAGGGATTTTATTTTGTGTTTCGTTGTCGCTCTATTAGAAACTATGGTATGCTTCATTGGGGCGAATCCGAGAGACTCATAAAATCCTATCTTTAGAAAAATAAAATAAAATACTATTCATGTCCTTAGTTATTGTCTTAGCCAATAACTTGTCACTTATCAAGAATTACCGACTTAGCCTTCATCAGACTGGTACATCTGGTTGGCTGATCGGAGGATCAACTAGGTAACGTTAATAGTTCCTAGAAACCTATATTCGGTTGAGCCATCTCGCTACCGAAGTATTCAGATATAAATAAAGTTGGAAAATAAATATAGTTCTATCAATAGAACTAGACCAACTCTTATGTTTGGTTTTTTACTGGGGCCTTTTAATGGCCTCGTCCAAATATCTGATATGTAAAATGGAAAAGGTATTAATTAATAAAACCATTAAAAACCATTAGGAAACTTAAGTTCCTCGTACTATTAAGAGTACGTTTATAATTTACGTACTGCTAAAGAGTATGTATATAACGTGGAGGCTAACGTAGAGGCCCGGCTATTACACTAACAGTTATAGAGGTCTACAACTTGTGTAGTAAACCGTGCAAATAAAACAAGGTTTTTCTACCGTAAAGGTAGGTTTCCTTCAAAAAAAAATTACAGAGAGCACTAAATTATTTATGGATGAAGTTCACTCTATGTAAATATTTACTACTACAATAACTGCATAGTACATATATTAGTTATATTTTTTTTTCGTAGTGTTTGCATAAAACATAAATAAAAATAAAAATAATATTGTATTCAAAGTATTTCACCGGTTAAAAGTTTATCGCCACCCTTTCGTGCCTATAATATGGAGATTTGCCACATATCAATTCCGGGTGATTCTTTTCAGAAATTTATGACGTATCAGAAATGAGGAATCATTGCTGGGAAGTTTATTGGGCATTTATGACAAGAGATGGGGATTGAGGCCTGAAGAGTTGGAAGACCCGGACCCCGCCGGGGGTGCCCCAGCCAGTGCAAAGTAAGGCCGAGGACAGGGTTAGAACAATCAGAGTCTTGGCCTCTCAGAGGTCATTTGTCATGACGTTGTTGCCCACCGTCATAATATAGTCCAATGAATTTCAAGGCTCGTAATATTACGTTATTTATAGAACCAAACAGCTATATATCCTTTTTTATTTTAAAAACAAATAAATATAATCATCAATGACATACGAAGTACACAATGATGCACACAGGATATGCTAGTCTACTACATAGTACACAGAATATAGACAGTCAAATTGCTGATATTAGTGAATACAATTTAGAAATTCTACAAGAAGCGAATCTGTCACACCAATATTATTATTATTACTATATACTGAAAGCACTTCCTCATCATTAACAAAGTTAAAATCTAGAGTTACAGTGTATAACTACCCGCTATTGTAACAAGAGCGAAAAAAACACAGTATTGCTGTATATACGTCGGTGTCTGCGTCAGCCATTCGTATTCGTATAGTCGAGATCTACTTTAGTGTAATCAATCTTGCTTCTTCCACAGTTGTACACGTGTTACACTTTTACTAATTGTTATATCGTACTGCATAAATAGTTTATATTGTTGACGATGTCCAGCACGGATATTTCTAATATGGACGATACCAGCACCCTTGATGCGCCTCGTCAGGCAACATGGCTGGATTTCGTAATAGTGATTGGCACTGTTATATTCCTTGCCTTTCTCCTTGTGAATCTGCTGTCAATGATCTGGAACTACATAAAGCTTAGAAAAGAGATCAAGAAGTCATATAAACGAGCCAAAGCGAGTAGGATACGCGCTGAAAAGCGAGCGATAGCCCGAGCCGGCAAAGCGGAGGAAGATAAAAAGAACGGTTCGACGAGAGAGCTGAAGTCAACTGAAGCATTCTTAGCTCTGAGTGTGACTGACGATCCCAGCAGTGTCTTCACTAGTGCGTCAGCACCAGCTGAGGAGACGGGAAAGAGTGCGAGAGTGCTATGTCCAAACTGCAATGACGATATTCTGGAAAGTCGGGTGAATGCACACCTAGACAGGTGTCTGGCTAGAAATTCAGATACTATTGTGTAGCTCTGGCTATGAGATGGGGCGTTGTAGTTCACAGTGCTACACACATCGTTGCGAACGGCATAGGAGTTACGAACTTGAAGTAATTTACTTCACTTGCTATACCAGCCCTTGGATGTTTGATGCCACTTAAGAGCGTACATGTCATCGATTTTCGATAGTACCGATCGCGTGCACGAATCGTAGACTTGAATGTCAATGTGAAGTATACAGAGGGAATCATGGGTGATGCAACATATGCGTAGACTAAACGCAACATTTCCCCATGCAGCGACCAGTTGTACTGTGTACCAGGGGGCATGCGAGAAGCGATTGTTAATCGGCGGAACAATCTTTGTTTTAGTGGACATGTGCGAAGATATTCAAAATTGCAAATAAGGTGCACGGGAAGGGAGACGAGCACTTGGAAGGCACCTCTGCGTTGCTCGATTATGTTATCGACATAATGGTATCCTTCCGTTCTATGGGTCCGACGCACACTCTAATTCACTGCGGTAGCCAGCTTACGGCACCGTTTTGAGCGTAAGAGATACGTCCGTGAGATAAGAGTTTTAGCACAACTTGAGGTTACCAAGGCTCGCCAGATTCGGGTAATCAGGGACCCAACATCCTATACTTATCTCTTCCACATACAGACAACAATCGGATACACCAACATACTTCAGACTGAATAAAATACAGTCATCATCGTTTGTGGTTATAGTGTCATTGCGGATCATTTGAACGTTTGGTATATGTCTGACGTTGTCTCGGGCTACTGCAAGCAAGACGAGATTTGATTGCGCCACATCATACTTGAACTTCAAGTGGCAAGCATGTTTGTGTTTTTAACGGGTTCTTCTCCCCAATTGTTGCGCACCAATTTCATCTGAACAATAATATTGCATGCCCGGACTCCTAACATATATTTAGCTTTCAGCGTCATATAAAAATATTTCAAACACCATCGAGCAATGAGTATAAATATAGTCTATCTCCGGCCATGGGTATGATCGTTTTGAAGAAACAGCCTAGAAAAGACTCAATTGGTGCACACAATCTCAAGTCATTGTCTGCTAGCAGACTATGGAGGTCAGAAATGATGTTTAGCAAAGCCTGAAGTAAAATCTAATGGATAAGGGCAATTATTGATTGCAAGTGTATAGTAGTGGAATTTATTCGACATTCGGATTTAAGTCGATACCGGATAGACTAGCTTCGTTTGCGCGAATTCAGATCGGAGTGAATTCCAGGAACACATCCCAAATATTGAAAATAAGAGGCATCATATATATATGTGTACGTACATATGCAATTGGAAAAGTATCACACATTCAACTATGAAGCGAATGCATACATCTATGCGTACAAACATATATACAGAATTAAATAGATATGTAAGAATGTATACACACATACATATGTGTACACACACGTATATATATATACACATACACACACACACACACACACATATATATATATATGCATATATGTATATATATTTATATATATATATAAATATAAACACACACATACACACACACATTTATATATACATACATACATACACACACACACACACACACACATATATATATATATATATATTTATTTATAATATAACACACACACACACACACACACACACACATATATATAAATACGATTACATATATACACACATACATGCATACATACATATATATATACACACACACACACATATATAAATATATATATACATACACAAACACACACAGATAGACGCATATATACATATATATGTATAGCTTTATATATATATATATATATATATATATAATATATATATGGATATATATATATTTAATATATACAATATATATATATATATATATATAAATACATTGAACATAATATATATATATATATATACATTGAACATAGTATATATATATACATTGAACATAGTATATATATATATATATATATATATATATATATTTATAATATATATATATATATATATATATATATATATAATATATATATATATATATATATATATATATATATATGTCAGATCATACTAAAATGTAAGATTTAAGAACAGTCGTTCGCTTCCCATAGGTATTCTGTTACATTATTAGATTATCATTTGAACGTGTCCAATCAAACTAAGCTAAAAGACGGAGCGGCGAAGTCTCAACCAAGCAAAGTGTCCACTAACACTGATCATACTAGGCCAACCAACTGTTAGAATTCGCTTGTTTGTTCTTAATCAGCAGATCTCCGAATCTACATCCCAAATGAATTCACGAAGTCCTATTCGTAAGTTATACTTTGCAGTATTGCGTGCACATTACTGTGTAAACACACGGCAATCTCTAATAGATCGTCAGACAGCGCTGATCGCTCCACACCGGTTGGCAGCTGCTCATGTGACGTAATTATACTTCAACTACTGGAAGTTGTTACCGAGAGTAGTGCAGAACGCTGCACCACACACCGGTGGTATATATCGCTACAACATCCCGTACATGCAGGTATACATTTTGAGTACTCAACTTTATATTTATACATATGCTTTTAAAATACGCAGGTGTACATACACTGTACTGAGTCACGAGTATGTAAAAATAAAAACATGAGTCGCGACTGATGAGGCGGAGGCCCGCGGGAGCCCTGAGCATTAACTGGTTTAAAATGCCGGGTGGCCCAGTTGTGTATACATAAATTATAATGTTTTTGGCGCGGAATAAATACTAATACCAGCACTGAGCGTCTGAGAGACTGAGGCTCTGGCCTCTGAGCCTCTGAGCACGGCGTTCTATTCAAGTGATAGTGACAAGTGACAAGTGACAATTGACAAGTGACACCCCTCGGGCCCTCTCTTAAAGTCGTAGTAGAGGGAGAACTTTTGTCTTTGACTCGTCTGAGACGAGTCTGTCCCCACAACAGTTTATGTGGATCACAGCGAAGCGATGGATACCGATTGCGATTCAATTCAGAAGCCTTCATCTGAGATGCGTAGTGTATCCAAAAAGCACAAGCACATTACCAATAAATTCTGAAGAAAGATAGCTCTGTAGCGCAAGTATGGCATCAGGCACAAGATCCAAGAAATTGAATCATTTCGTCATAGAAAAGAGCAACGTACTTCTCCTGGGCATGGGATTTGTCTCTGAACAGATTTGCAACGAACAAACCGGCACTACAAATCCTTATGTCAGAGATACGAGGAGAGCGAGGGCGATAGAAGATATAGGTGAGTGTATGCACACACATACATATAAATACATGCTTGCACACACATACCAGCTTACACGTGCATACACGTGTACACACACGCGCAAACACACATGTGCACACACGCACACACATGTGCGTCTCTGAATATGTAGTTATTTAGTTATGTATGCAGGCATGTTCACTACACACCAATTTACATATATTACACGGAAAATGAGATATTTATGGTGTTTTGTCTTTCTATGTCTATCTCCCAAATACGCTGGATATATGTATACAGCCGCGCTTACCATAATGGGAAAGCCTTTAACAGTCATTGTTGTGTCTGTAGTTTATTTGGTGCTTATATACGGTACGCCCATATAACGAATGCGAGCCCACCTGAGACAAGAACATTCGCTGCATGCAATGAATAAGATATACTATTCTTTGCATATTGGCAAGCATCCGACTGTAAAACACAAAGAAAGGGCCTACATTTTAATTCTTTACAGGCTCTGTGAGCGTCTTTTGCAAGTACTTAAGTGTTGTGCCATGATTATACACGTACATACACAGGGTAGTATCGAAGAACCTAGAATCCTACCCAAACATCATACTCTTATACCTCCTTAATGATACACGACGACCTATTTCCTTCCCATACTTATTCTAGTTCTACAGGCTATCACGTACACACCATACACCTGCAGGTATATCAGAAGATATCATATCTGTAGATATAACACCACGACTAAGCTTGCTCACATACAACGTTATGCATCTATCCTGGTACTACAGGGTATCACGTGTACACAATAAACATACTTAGTAGATATAACACTATGACTAACCTCGTTCACATTCAACGTCATGTATATGTCCTGGCTCTACAGACTATCACGTGCACACAATAAACAAACAGAGTAGATGTAATACCATGACTAACCTCGTTGACATACAAACGTCATGTATCTATTCTGGCTCTACAGGTTATCACGTGCATACAATAAATATGCAGCTGGAACAGAAGGATAGTGCTGGCTTCCCAGACCATCCCAGGCACATCCAGCTCACTTGGTCGAGGGGGGCGCGTGCAGTGAAGCAAAACTTGGCGCAGTTTCCTGAGGGTGAGAAATTCAAGTACATTCTGTTGGACTATTTTAGGTAAGTCCGATATTTGAAGCGCGTCCCCCCAAGAACCATTGTAATTTCCATTCCAGTGGACGGGAATTCCGTATACACTCTATGAGACTAGTTTAGGTATGTGAGATACGCCCACAGCACGCACGTAACCTGATTTGTTGAAATTTCAGAAGAGTCGCGTGGAGCATCATGGTTTTAAACTTTGATAATGGACGTTGTTTTAAAATACTTCTTGGCTGGCTCTTGCACATATTGGTTCTTACTCTCATTTATTGGGTTGTCAAGTGATGCATGCCTTTTTATGTTATTGCCTCTTGGCATATATCACTAAAAACCAAGAGCTGCCCCTTTGGCAAACCATCGCCTTGAGTGCCGTTTACTGCACATCCTCGCAACCTTGCCGTACGCTATACCGTCCGTGTACTATGTGTCTACTACTGTAGATCTGTATACCAGGTTCTGTAGCATCCTTGACAGATACGTATGACCTTGGTATGGTGCAGCTGCCTTTAAAATCTCATCAACTGACCCAGGTCCACTTGGCACGACTCCCGCAGATTCCCATCAGACTACATGAGGCGCGCATACACAACAAACTTCTTCAAAAGCTTCATCCTGGAGGGTCTCCGTGATCACGTAAGTTCATTAACTTGTAGGTCTAATCAGAAGTCAAGCACGTGTACCGTCACGAGAATGCATACGCCTGTTATAATTTCGCGCCGTGATGTAACAACCAACTACCCGAGCTTTTAATATGTGTTGATGAGCACACTCTATCGAATGGTACCTGTTTGGGAATACGTTTGTTAAATTGTGAGTGACTGATCGCCTTCACAACACACCTGCGGCACCTCTCGGGGGTAGAAAATACGAGTGTGTGTTTACATAGCAGCTTAACACACAACCCGTGTGCGCATACGCCCATAGACAGTCAGCACTTCTAGTGCGACACCGAAAACGTTTTGTAAGGGCATACGCGAGATTGGCAATGAAGTTTAGACCAGTATAATTTTGTCCAGATCTGCGCTGGTGTTCCCGATGTATATAATAGGCGTCAGTACGGCGGCGTGTGATGAATATATACTATACCACAGACCCGACTGTATATCTTTAATTGCTTGGGATAATTTGGTGTAGATACTCTCAGCGCGTGGTTGCCAGCTACAGCTATGGATCTACATGATTGTTGTCTGTGAATGTACAGATATATTTTCATACACATCCATGCCTTGGTTGTTTATACGTAGTATTGAACTTTGTATACATAACCAAATACCCTTTTCACACACTTACACACGTGTATTAGTACGAGTGAGAGACCCACGCACACGTTTATATATGTATGCGTGTGTGCTCGATCATTCATGCAGCAATCACCCACCACTGCTGACGTCCATCTTTTTATTGAACGACAGGATTTTCTGACGGAGGATTTCCAAGTCATCGCACCAAACAGTGAAGCCATCGTTGTTGCGTTGAATGAGAGTATGTCACATTACTATATAGAACGTATCGACGATAGCGATAATCCACTTTGGGTTGGTACCGAAAATCTATATGTGAGTGGGTACCGAGACGAAGGCAAATACACAAATACGGATCAGCTTAGTGTGGATCTGGGCTATCTAGATCAAAAGTATCACTTTGTTAGGATGACGCCGCTTGCAACTTCTGGTAAAAAACGATAATAATAAAAATCTCAAAAAAAATCATTGTCAAAGATTTTTATAGCAATTGCTGCATGCGATTTTTGTAGCTATGGCCACGGATTGTACACGTGGCTTCTTTCCGTCTGTGTTTGTGTGTCATCTTCAAATTGAGTAGCGCTGTTGAATGTCTGCACTGTTTTTGTACTCACCAAATACAAGCAGGCATTAAGTAGGTAATCAGACTTAGAAATACTAGTTTGCATATAATACTAAAGGATAGTTGTACATACATGAACTCTCCATGTTTTCCGAACTTCTGCTTGGGATTTTTAACTACCACTCCAAAGTTTGTTTGAGGTATTTTACATAGCCTTCTGAATCATACATATGTATTTCAAGAGCGAGTAGTTACTATTTTGGTTTACAACTCTCGATTAAGTCAAGAAAATGTAGATTAACTCATTTTTGAAGATCACCTTGACGCCTTTGGTCTTCCAACCTAGCCTCTCTCTGCAATGCAATCGGTTATATGCCTTTAGGTTTCCTGCGTTATATGTCAGGCCAACACATGCTACTCGCAAGGGAGTTGCTAGAATTTAATGGATTCAATCGAACAGCTATAATGTATTTATTTCTAACGCGAGCTAAAACCATCGGTGGATTGAGAAACATATGACTAGATAAGTCCATACTACACACTATTTACATAACACACCAATAGCGTACTACTTACTACATAAACAGTGATAACTCTTGGCCTTCTGGATTAGGTCTCGAGCGGAACTCAGGTTTCTCTCTGCGACTCGAACATATTGCACAAACCTTCTACTGGTGTAGAACATAGTCTTCTGAAAAAAGGAAATGTATGTTCAATATTCAGAAGGTTATGTATAGGACCATGAGTGAGGTGGATCGATACATAGCCAACTGGCAACAAGATAATAGTCGATTACCTCGATAACAAGGCCCAACGATAGAAAACCAAAAAGCCCGCCAATAAGTAGGGTTCCAAGTTCTCAATTTTCATTGGCGGCAGATTTTATAATGCCATAGATTCAGGCATGAAACAAATACAAACAAATGATCGCTCTCATGAATTCATCGTGGTGTGTATTATTATTTTCGTCTTTTTGGGGTGATCACCTTCAAACCTCTGTAGCATATATAAGCTTTACAGTGAATAAAATGAAAGCCGCAGCTATTCAAATACCTCGAGTGCCTGGGTTAAGTAAATTTTCGATAATCGTGTAGAATATAGGGCAGTGTTGATCAATAGGTTTACAGAACACACTACATCCGGACTACCGAGATAAATTTGACCTGTGTGTCGAGATTGCAACCTGACGTCATGTCGGAACTGAGTGAGTATGAGAAGAAACGCAACAAGATTATACAGGAGAACCGGGATATGTATGTAGTACAGGCTATTTAGCTATGCTGAGTGGTTGTTAATCAAATGTTTATGCAAGCGGTTGTTCTGAATTCACAGTGTCTTGTTACATACGCATGTAGTACTTTTCCTTGGTATATCTGTTTGTGCATATTTTTATATATTGTGCCGAAGTATATATTTCCACATGCGTGTTTTACGCTATTTGAAGATTATATCCCTCGAAGATATATTCATACACACACACACACACACACACACACACACAC
>NW_014040035.1:59168-63659 GCF_001186125.1 Sphaeroforma arctica JP610
TATATATATATATATATATATATATATATATATATATATATATATATATATATATATATATATACTTCTATTCAGGGAAGTATTTCTTTTGAGGGACAGACAGGAGCAATTGTTGGTCTGTGATATGCGCACAAGCAGTAGTAGTAGTGTCGAGAGGGTGGCGATAGATATGGTACCTCAGCATGATTTATGTATAGTAGGATGTATATACGTGTATGTGTGAGTGTGTGAATTTGTATTCATAATGGTGCATGTCCATCCCCCTTCGCACACATGACAAAAGTGGTGTTTCAATGGTCAGTCAGGGGTTGATAGTAGTCTATGATCCATGTGCGTGTGTCTCCATAATCTATGTATGTTTAAATATATATATATGTATATATACATATATTTGCTTACAACAAGTGGCCTATTTGGCGGACAGTCAGGGATAGATAGTGGTTTATGATCTGTGGGCCAAGCATGTATTTGGGAGGGCGTTTCCTGCCTAAGTCTCGGTATATGCGCGTTCAACGTTTGTATTTATTGGTGCATGTTCTACCTGAAGGCTGTCAGCGCTTCCTCTTCCCCTGGCTGGTGTCGGGGGGATATTCATTACCTTATTTGTGTGCCAGGTCAACCTTGACAAGTTTCATACCGGGCCGAATCACACCAGGTGCATCCCACCCCTACTCCTCGGGTGATGTAAAAAGCAGTGTCATTTACTATCACTATCCACCGACTCCTTTGTTGTTATAGCCTCTAACCATGGTTGTGTCTGAATCTGTGTCCGTTACATACATCTCATTCTCCTGTTCGCTCGTGCCACACTGTTTCTAAACTCGGTCGCCACAGAAGAAGATATCGTGCATAGACTCGCATCCGTCGAAGGCCCTTCTGGTCACTTCGTCACTGGATCGCACTGCGCGTATATGGGACCTACGGCAGATGAAGTCGGTATGTTGTCCACTTTTTTATTGTGTGTTCTATTTTCAGAAGGCTATGGTTCTCTGGTATAGCCTTGGATGTGGGGGGTGTGGATGTTTAGGGATGTATGAAGGCAGATGAAGTCGGTATGATGTCCACTTTTTATTGTGCTCTGTGGTATAGCCTTGGATGTGGGGGGTGTGGATGTTTAGGATTGTATGAAGGCAGATGAAGTCGGTATGTTGTCCCGCTTCATATGGTTATTGGTATTTGGGTGTGGGTGTGTAAAGATGTATGAGCAGACAGATGGAGTTGGTATGTTGTCCACTTTTATGATCTCTGGTTAGCCTTGGGTGTGAGTGTGTGCAGGGCTTTGTGAGCGTATATGCTTGTATGTGAATTCGATACGCATGTACGTTCACGACTCCAGGCGGTTCTCAAGCAATATCTCAAAGTAATTTGTATATCAATCGAACGACTTATTGACGCAGCAACTAGGGATTTTAAGGGATGTCTACAACTAGCTTATACATTAATCAAATGACTTTAGCAGAAGAGTTGTCAAGTAATATCTAAAAGTTACTTGTATATTAATCACTCGACTGATTCACACTGTAACAGAAGGGATGTGAAGGGATATCTAAAAATAGCTTATGTAGTAATCAAGTGACACCTGCAGAAGGATTATCAAGTATTAAAAATAGCTTGCGTATTAATCGGACTACTGATTGACATTACTTTATCTTGTATACTATTTTATATTTGAAGAATAAAATTTGATGCCAAATTGAACATTGACGACACCCCACAGAAGAACGGTTCAGTCAAACCCATAGAACCCATGGCCCAGTAACATGACAGCTTGACGTGACACGTCTTAGGTAGTATACTCGGCTGACACTCTATCAGAATGCAGTGTAAGTTTATCTGCAAAAAACTTGTATGATAACCAAACAATCGCATGACACCTCCACAGAAGAACGGCTCAGTCAAACCCATAGCCGAACAGACCTGCAGACTGTCTGTGAGTAGCGGATACTTCTCGCCCAGCGGAGCCAAAGTCATCACCACGGGCATGGACGATACAATCAAGGTGTGGGACTACACCGAGACACCGAAGACCAAGCCAAGCACCAGTGAGAAGGCCACGGTGGTTACCAAGCACTACAATCAGACGGGTAGGGTTTATTACTATGTAGGGTCTTATTGCTATTATTTCTTGCATGTATCTGGGTGGTGTTTCGGAATAGGCCGACACCCCTTGACGTATCTGGGCTGTCTGTTGTTGATGGTACATGTGGGGTCACTCTTTGTAGGGTTTAGAGTTTGCTACTTGTTCGCGCCTGTTGTATGCCTGTATTCGTTGTTGAGTGCAACGTTCACATAACGTTCATCTGAACGAGATCAACCCCATCGCAGCTGAGATAAGTTTAGCCAACCAAACGGATTGATCATTTGCAATCAGACATGTGTGACACGTGTTAGTCTTGACCATCGCAGTTGGAAGTATTCCTACTAAACAAACGGATTGTGTTTTTATATTGGTAAATGTATTTATATTCTGATCCGAGATGCGATGTGCTGGAGAGCTGTACAAGCTTCGTTTGGCGTTTGTAACGCGCGGGTTTTTTTCTTTAACTGACCTTTCATCTGTACAAGATAACGAAATTGGGCACACCATCGTATTGTCTATTAACCAAGTGCACTGGTTGTGTAGGCTGTAGGCCGATGTTCTCCCTCCCCAACGGGGCTCTGTATTTAACAGTATTGGAATGAAGAATACATAAATGAACAAATAATTAATTATATGGTACTGCTCCCAATTTTGATTTCATACAGGTCGATGGGTCACGAACTTCAGAGCGAAGTTCATTGGAGAGAACCATTTCCACATAGGCAACATGAAGCGAAGTGTAGATATCTACGCAGAGAATGGTATGTGTGCAGGTGTCAATATGTGTCAAGAAGTGTCAAGTGTCAATATGTATCAAGAGGTGTCAAGTGTCAATATGTGTCAAGAGGTGTCAAGAGGTGTCAAGAGGTGTCAAGGGGTGTGGGTCAAATGGTCCTAGACTCCCTAGCGGTAACGGTATTGTTGATTGATTTTATAGTGCTTGAGCTGTGACAGTTATAGCGTGTACATACACAATGGCTGATCTGTTCAGCTTGTTGTTTAGTTTTGAGTTGTGTTTGTTATTAATCTGGCCTGCTCTTTGCCAGTTATGAGTTTATAAACTGCATGTCCTGCTGTAACTAGGGGACGGTATTTTCATTCGCAATCAAGCATGACGTGCGCGTATAAACACTGTCACAGATATACTGCCAGAGCCAACAAAAGCCAAGATAGAGGAATATATACATAGAACGTTTATGTTTATGGTACGTGTGAAACGCGCCGTATTCCTTAAATCGGTCGATTTTATACGCGATTGTATTGTATCTGTGGCGGTTCTGTATTTTAAAAAAGATTTTAATAGTCGATATTGGGGTTCAGCGAGCTCTGTGATCATCCGTATAAAGCATTGTTTGTATATCGATACTATTCACAGTGCCTCTTAGTGAGAGAATCATCAGTCGTCCAACAGATACCTTATCAAAAACATCATCACGCTTAGTATGTCCCAGTAGTAGGAGAGACTTGATAGGAGTTAAACCATGTATCGCTTGTATGGGTTCTTGATTGTTCTGCGGTAGCTACGCTTCTGTGGAAAATCTAGTCACTAGTCGCTCTCTCATTCACGGTCTGTAGTAGATATATATGAAAATGCCTATGTATTGTTTCGTGTTGTGGATAGCGAAAATAAAACTCCGTACTGGTGACATGCAATTTAATGGTCGGGCGCGTCTTTTCAAAATCGGAAATCTGTCTCTGGAATCTGTATTGCATCAACGGTTACTACACTTCTATGGCGTAACTAATCTTCCATTTATCAATAGTCGTGAACAACAATACATGACGTTGCGTTTGGTTGATACTTCTTGCAACTTTTCTGCGTCAACGGTTGCTGCACTTCTATGGCGTAACTAATATTTCATTACTCAAAAGTCGTGAACAACGATATATACGGAGTTGTGCTTGATTAGGATCCCTTATTACCATTTTCAAGCTGGATGCTCTATCCAAGCCATGCGTGAGTATCGCGTACTCCATCGTACTAATCGAATAGTCATTATATGTCTTCCGCACCACATACACAGGCGTACTGGTGCGACAACTGAGTGATGACGAGCACATGACGGCAATCCCAGCTGTCAACGACTACCATCCCGGCCACGGCGAACTGGCTGCAGGCACGCATGGCAAAGTGCACATCTACAGCAACACAGACGACTCGCGGCAGTAGTGTTTAGCGCAGGTAGACAGGTCAAACCCTAGGAACAGGTCAAACCCTGGAACATGTCAAACCCTAGAAACAGGGCAAAAACTAGGAACATGTCAAACCCTAGGAATATGTTAAACCCTAGGAACAGGACAAACCCTAGGAACAGGACAAACCCTAGGAACAGGACAAACCCTAGGAACAGGTCAAACCCTAGGAATATGTCAAACCCTAGGAACAGGACAAACCCTAGGAACAGGTCAAA
>NW_014040034.1:0-1680 GCF_001186125.1 Sphaeroforma arctica JP610
ATATATATATAGCTGTCCAAAAAGGTGGGTATTCAACTCGCATGTGACCATGTGCGAGTCTTGGAGCACGTTCCCAGTAAGGACTGCGAACAATCAATGCAAGGGCAACTATTCACGTACCATATGTACCCGCTTACCATATGTCTGTGAGTGAGTGTGAGAACTACATCTTCGCTTGAGATTCGAATCCGAGACGGATCCGATTGATCCGTGTGCGAATGGGGTATGTAGTTGTGAGCTGTGGCTATTGTTGTTGACGACTGCGTAGTGCAGTGCCCAGCCCCAATAGATAAGGACTTTCTCTATAGGGAAACTCTGCAGACTCCAAGCAATAGTAAACCCCCTTCAACTTACAGACGAAACAACAACACTATTAATCTCTTGCTACTGACGCTATTACACTACACAAGTAACAGAACAAAGCCGAAGAACCACGCGATTCTGTACAAATACAGACCACACCACACCCACACACCTGCCGACTGAGTAGGAAACCGGCTTGCAGGTAAACAAGACGCGGTTGTATGTGTGGCGCCCCTTCTGCACCGATGCGAAAAAAGACAACAGCGATTAGCCAGAGCCTTTGGGCATTTGTTGCCACAACCACCCCCCAACCACACACACACACACACACACACACACCCCACACACCTCAAAGAATCACATTGTTCTGAAGCCTACCATATATAGTAGGCCCTGGCAGAACACTTGAGGCAAAGAGGAATTGGCCGTGTTGTGAGGCTTCGAAGCAGCTTGTCATTCGTAGCAGGGGTGTAACGTGTGGGAGAACAAACCCCTGCGCGACCGTATCTCAACTTCACGCGTGCCTATCTCTATGGTTTTAACTATACTGTGCGGTTACTAGATCGAGCATGTGGCGAATCTACCTACTTCAACACCCAGCCTATTCAGGATTGTTCTATGTATATTGAAACACGTACATTAATTGCCTTCGCAAATGTTCTGTATTTGCATAACACCACAATACACCCACACAAACAAAGAGCCTGTATCAACACTGGGCTCTATATTAGACTTATATTAGACTTACTACAGTATGCACATCTCCACTTTGATTGGTGCCTATAAATACAGCAGACGCCCACGCATACATGGTGTCTATTTCGACAGTGTGCTTACTTGTTTTTTACCAACAGAAGTATGAATCAATCCTCAATACGCCCACAATTGCATCAAACAACATCACTCGCCCACATCTGGACTAGCTATGCCATTCGCACAAGCGAATACGCTATCGCCCCATGATACGTGTGAAGGCCTACCGTATGTAAACCTACCGCTACATACATAGCAACGTATGTAAGCCTACCGTATGTAAACCTACCACTACATACATAGCAACGTATGTGAGCCTACTGTATGTAAACCTACCGTTACATACATAGCAAGTATGGTCTACTACTACAGGAGCAAATATCGTCTATTGCTACAGATGCGATACTTCATATCACCACTCCGCAGCACGATACCACACAAGCGTCGCACGAACAACACATATGCTACCACTGCACTAGTCAGTCAAACAACACAAGTCGCATACAAAGGGCATACACTGGGAACCAGGAGGCAGTAGTCGTATATATATATATATATATATATATATATATATATATATATATATATATATATATATATATATATATAGTACTACTATGTACG
>NW_014040034.1:1700-9200 GCF_001186125.1 Sphaeroforma arctica JP610
CGTACGAACGTAACTACGACGACGACGAGGACGAGAGTAGTATATATATATATATATATATATATATATATATATATATATATATATATATATATATATATATTAATATATATACCTTGCTGGTGTAAACTTCGGTGCGTGGACTGGAGGTGATCGGAGACAGCCCATCCTTTAGAGGTCAGCAATAGTTGGCAAAGAGAGCAGGAAGTATTGATCAGTGACAAATAGCGGCGCGCAGGCTTCATACTCGCACTCAGAGAAACGGGGCAATGCATGGTCCGTGAGGTGTAAGAATAAAGTAGACACAGCCGACAAAGTAAGAGTCTAGGCCCAAACCCTTCAACGAGCCGTACTTCAAAAATGTTATCAGTCACAGTAGCACACACCCACTCCTCCGCTGTCACAGAAGAATTTGGAACCCCTATTCCCATTTAATTTGTCAACTACGGGCATGTGCTTATAATCAAGAATACGAACGAAGATAATGTGCGTACAAGCACGGCACCTAGGTCTGAAGCATATCCTTGCGTCCCATATCTGTCACACATTGGAATGAGATAAAACGAGCCCTATCATTCCGTGGAGATGTTTGGTCGAGATATGCCCTCGAACAAGTTAATATCAGGCAAGTGCGGGAAACAGGAAACACCCCTTATGTTTTCTATGTGAGTTTATTTCTGAAATAGGTGGTCTACCTCAAATTAGCATTCTACTAGACGTTCACATCTAAACTAACGTACAGTTAACGCGCTCATGTATCTCTCTAACTCATTCGGCACGCGATGTCTCTAACGCGTAACCCGATGTCTCTAACGCGTGACCCGATTTTGCGCGTGGATCTGGGGTTCCACACACCTCTCTCATTAGATACGGGGGTTAGTTGAAAGTAGCTATGGTGATCATTTAACAGTCGGACAATTTGTATCCAAGCTACTAGTCTTCCATCCTTGAGGTAATGTCAACTAACCACCTCTTTCCACTCGTTAATAACCTTGTAAACGATCATATTCAAATCTACGTGATAGCATCCCAGATGCGCGTCCTTGCACAATTGAAATAACAAAGTATGGCGCCGACGCTGAAAAAAGTAGTTACACTATCCATACGGTCACTTTTTAATTTTTGTGCAAACAGTGTTCGCAGACACATTCTGGTCAGCCGTAGGCAAATCTGACACAAACGCTAATGAGAAACAATACATGTCCCGCTATGACATACCACAGCTGCTAGAACGAGGTGTGCACATTTCACTATAGCGTTTAGACCTTGAAATATCAGAAATACAACCTATACTAGCTTAACAAGATGATAACAGTGCTTTCGACTGGGATACACATGCAAGTCGTCAGAAACAATGCATTTGAAGGTACTTTCCATCTCTACGACAAAAACCATTGTACATACATACATGAGAGCTATTTGATGAACCCCACATCCCCAATAAATTCAAAATATAACTACATAGCACGTACGCATACCCCGGCTAAAACCACCCCGTGATATGGCGACCAGAGGTTGCGTATCACACTACGTGAAGTGCGGCACTTTACACTCCACTTCGATTAAACTCTATGTAAATATATATACATTGTAATTTGCTTCGACAACCCCCAAACATACAATAAATGTGAAACATAGCTGTATCGCCCATACCTTCAGCACTAACAGTAAGCAAGGGCCACCTCCCAGCAGATCTACTAGAGGATGCCGATCACTTTCCATGAAGTGCAGCGCTTTGTATTCGTCTTCAAAGTCAAACGTTTTCACCGCATCCCAGTTGCCTCCGCCAATGCGATTCTCAATTGCCGCACATAATGTATCGAAAGAATGGGCTATTGATTGTTGCATTTCATTTTCTTGTGGCATTTTGACTGACGTATCTTTAACCAGTCTTTAAGTAGCAACAGATAGTGATACAACTTGTGGACGCGACAGAATGTGATACAACTTACGAACACTGAGCCTATGTTAATGTTTTTGAAGACAGTGATACTAAATAACATTATATCATAAATATGACTGTATTGACAGTGTCGGTGAAAGTGCTTACCACATTTAAAAATTAATAATACATATAGACAATTCAGGCATGAAACCCTTGCCGGTAAAGTATATTATGTGTTTAAACCGTGCATGCTTTGCATTCCTACGTATGCCCGACTTGTGTGCGGTTAATATGTCCAGAGTGGCTTGGGTAATAATTGCGGTGTAATCTCAGACCATTAAAGGGCACCTATTGTGTGACTTTTACAGACATTTTAGGTGAATCTAAGGTTACTTTATAAACCTCAGGTATGACGATAAACTCATTGTGGGCCATTTCGATATAAACGTTTAACGTGAAAGTATATATTTTCACAAAGCTTACACATTTTATCGTAAAACGTATTGAGGGTACACTCTGATGACTCATTTTTCGCTATAAAACCATCAATAGCTATATAAAATTACAGAACTCGACCACCAATCACACGCCACTACCATACTAATACACACAATTAATTTGTTCGTTTCTCGATTTGTTTTAATAAAAACAAAACAAGGGGGGGGCTTGAAAGTTAACGTTTATGATATAATAGCTCTTTCGGGATTTCAGCTGGGTGTAATTCTCGAGTGAGCTGTTTAACTCTTTTTCGCTGCATATGTATTTTTCTGTGTATTTACGTTAAACGTTTACTACATGGGAATTGGGAACCCGAATCGACGCTAGCAGTTTTAGCACGACAATACAATAATATGCCGATTGCAGACAACCGAATTTTTAGATCAAGCGAGATAGAGGAATGTACTAAAATATTTGTGTACGTACGAATAACGAAGGCATGTTTGTATATATCAGATACGTAGATAGAATGGCTGCCACAATCTATTCCACAAAATATATACAAACTAAGTATATAAAACTGAGGCCGTTTTGTCATAATTCGAGGAGGTAAAAGGATACGAAGTAGGATTGTAACAACGAACAAGTTTCTATAAATCTTGCATCAAACTCCCCCCAAAGTTCAAATCGGGTCACCACAAGTACAACCACTCACAAACACACAATGGAGTTTCCAACCGCCGGTAAACACTGCGCACAAGAAAACTGCAATCTTCTCGATTTTCTACCATTTACCTGCGGACAATGCGAGAAGGTGACATGCTTGGAACACAAAGATTATGCAGCACATGATTGCCCGGAAGCGTACAAGCTGGATGTAAAAGTGCCGGTTTGCCAGCTATGTAACAGCCCTGTACCCACGCGTAAAGGAGAAGACCCCAATATTATTATGAGCAATCACATAGACCAAGGATGCAGGGAGATTGAGATAAGCAAGAAGACGTACACAAACTCCTGTATGTTCAAGAATTGTAAGAAGAGGGAGGCTGTGCCCATTGCTTGTCGGACTTGTAGAATGAATTACTGCATGAAGCATCGCTTAGAGAATTCCCATGCATGCGAAGCCCCAAAGAAGGACGCACCTCGTTCACGGACAGGCTTGGCTGCTGCCGATAGAGCTAGGATCAACCAGGAGGGAAAGCCAGATAGCAAGGTACATGCGATTAAGAAAGCACAACAAGCACCCAAGCGTAACGGAAGGCAGTGTAGTGTGCAGGCGCAAATGGAAGTTAATGGCAACATGACCGAGGACGAAGCACTCGCCAGAGCGCTGCAACAGTCTATTTCTTAGGCTTAATGTGATTTATGATCCATCGTGTATTCATATACACGCGTAAATATGCATGCATCCATATATCTATGTATATGGGTGTATAATGGTTTTGTAATACTACTTTTTAATGATATAAATAGCCATACGCTCATTTTATTTCTACTTGTTCATTATAGTTAACGACACACCTTTTCAGGATTGGCTTGCTTCCGGTATGCAATACACTCGTATAATATAAGTTTAATAAGAAATCGCAAGTACGAACACTAGTGCTATTTTTATATTTTAAAAAGGTTTGTAGCTCTGGATTCTCTAATTTTTCAACCGCGAATTGCGGTGGCCATGAAACTGGGTAGAAAGGACGAAAGTGGGCTCTATATCTATACACACGATAAACTGTATAGTATATTCATCGTGGTTGCTTTTATCTCTGATCCAACATTCAGGAAAGAAACTGCGTTGTAAGCTGAGGATAAGGTCATATAGTATTAGCACGGTAATACCACGAGTCGACCTCGGAATGAACTTCGCCAGTCTTGGCTGCGAATTTCGGTATTAGTTTTAGATTAGACACCATCTGCAATACACTTTACCTGAATTCGTATGGATCTGTATACTCTGTAACTCTATATCAATCCTTCCTGAAAGCAAAGGCAACATGCCTACAAATCTTACACAAGAGTAATGTTCTAGAATAGTTGCACACAGGCGATGTAAAACTGAGGCATGAACAGGGGATGTGAAATTAAGTCGGTAATGGGGCACAAACTGTATTTGCCGTAGTATCGCCACAACAAAGCTAGTCGAATTTCGACAGAAGGAGTGAATTGCTGTACTCCGTCGAAACGCCGCCCAGTTTGATTTATCCTCTATGCTGGTCCAGTTTCTTCATAAACGACATACAGAAGCTAATTTTCTGACTTTTCCTTGAGTCTAAACGTTATACAAATCACAAGTAGGATGGAAACTTCAGATGTAGAAAAGACGTGTAGAATATCATAAGTCTATGAAAACTAGCGCTTCGTGGATTAGTATGATAGCAGATGAATACAAGCGCAAGCGCGGCTATAAATATATGTGCAACCGAGTCTGTGCAGTGCTTATCTAGCTGAGGTGCATACGTGAATACCTACACGCTTAAGGTCGCTAGATGCACCGTGAGCCCTTAGAGGTGTCGCTCAGAGACATTGAAATCTTTTTAAAATCAAATGAATGTTTTTAACGGGCGACTACTGCCAGCATGTGGGGGAGAGGGGGGATGGAAAACACTCCACCATACTCTTAAACTATTTAGTACAGTATGTATGACTTTATAGATGTCTACACATCAGTATGTAATCACAAGAGAATATCATAGGTTTCTAAAAATGACATTCTAAAATTTGATAAAGACCTCCTGCCACTGCCAAATACAATCTATGAGAATATAATGGTCTTTTGCAGCGCCAAATAAGATCTTGAATTCTGAGAATTTAATGAACTTATTTCGCAATAAGAAGCCATTGCTCGACTTTGTTGGAATGCCGTTTAAAAATTAAAACAAATAGCTGCCGGCTGCCAGCCACCAGATTCCGCATGATAAGCGACCTACTCCCTATTTAATATAGAACATTGAAAATATTTTGTTCTAGAACTCAGTCTGATAGCTGGTCGTGTACCATAGAAGCTTTTGTCGTAAATACATATAATTATTATTCATTGTAATTGTCGTAAATCAAGTGTCATTTTGTGCTCTTACTTTTCTTGTCATCAGCTGCCTTGGCATTTGGGTTGTGTCGGTGTTTGGAAATATTGAAAATTTGTTCAAATGTATTGGCCACTATTGGGAGGCATTTCCATCTTCGCAGTGAAACAGAGATAGTTTGAATAGGCACATTGGTAGTTTGGTATACGCACGCACACATATATATATACCTGCGCTTCAGTTGGTAACCTGGCACACCACCGATCTTAACTACATCACACTTCCAAACTAGTGGTTGTTACTTGTATCAACATAGTAAGTATTTAGACACGTACCAACAGAGTACATATAGAAATAGCTAACGCGATGCAATCGGCAAAGTCTGCTCTGCGTACCCTTGCGGGCGTCGGCGCCCGGGTGTTAAACTCTTCGTCTCGCACACAGGTGCGTGGCTACAGAGCCCCATTGCGCGACATGAAGTTTGTGACCAATGAGGTGTACAACATACAAGACCACTACTCGAAGTTAAAACACGTTGATGGCAGTGCTGCATCCCCGGATATGATTGATGCTGTTCTAGACGGATTCGCGAAGTTTGCTGAGAACGATCTGGCACCGATGAATCAGACCGCGGACTCTGAGGGATGCACGTGGGTATCTGGTACTGAAACAAAGACGCCCACGGGGTTCAAGGCGGCATACGACAGCTATGTCGAGGGTGGTTGGCAGGGTCTTACCTACCCTGAGGAGTATGGTGGCCAAGGTCTACCCCCATCTCTGGCTATTATCAGTAGTGAACTTGTGGCAACAGCCAATTGGACGTGGTCGATGTACCCCGGTCTATCCAAGGGTGCTATCAACACCATCCTGGCACACGGATCACCCGAGCTCAAAGAGAAGTACCTGCACAAGCTTGTATCGTCGGAGTGGACTGGGACTATGTGTCTGACCGAGCCCCACTGTGGGTCAGATTTGGCACAGGTCAAGACTAAAGCCGTTCCGCAAGGCGATGGTACCTACAAGATCACCGGCACTAAAATCTTTATTTCATGCGGGGATCACGATCTGACTGATAACATTGTGCACTGTGTGCTTGCACGTCTACCTGACGCCCCTGAAGGCACGCGTGGTATCTCCCTGTTCGCAGTACCCAAGAAGCATGTCGCAGACGATGGAACCGTAGGTGACTACAACAACGTCAAGGTGGGTCGTATTGAGGACAAGATGGGTTGCCACGGCTCGTCTACCTGCGAGATCAACTTTGAAGAAGCGGAGGGTGTGCTAATCGGTACAGAGAACAAAGGTTTGAACCACATGTTCACCTTCATCAACACATCACGTCTAGGAACGGCCCTTCAGGGTGGGTGTGCGGCCGAGCTCTCCTACCAGCTAGCGCTTGACTACGCCAAGGAGCGTCTAGCCATGCGATCGCTTTCCGGTATCAAGAATCCCGATGGCCCGGCCGACCCCATCATTGTGCATCCTGATGTAAGAAAGAACCTGCTGTTTCAGAAGGCTATCTCTGAGGGAGCGAGGTCTATGATCACCGAGTGTTGCTTGCTTTGGGACAATATGGCCGACGCCGAGGCTGCCGGTGACACCAAGGCAGCGCGCAAAATAGACGATCGCATGGGTTTCTTGACGTAAGTAGTTGGTTGTATCTGTCGTGGTCGGACCTCTATGCTCTTATGTGTTAATAAGTTGACGTTGTATACCGTTGTTGTTTTTGTGTGTGCCGGCATTGTGTGATCGGTGTGACCATATACCGTATACGGTCAACTGGACGCTGATCTATTCACATTTAATCAGTATATACTAAGCGTACATCCCTTTACGGAGTTTGCAATGCTATGTCTCCCCAGTTTAATTGTTTTCCCACTTTCCGAGTTATGTTCGATGTCAATAATCGCATGGATACATTCGTATTACATATACTCACCTCAGCTTTGCAATATATATATATATATATATACCTACAGGCCCATTCTCAAGGGATTCCTAACTGAGGTTGGCTGCGAGGCCGCGAACAAGGGTATTCAAATCTGGGGTGGTCACGGTTACATCAAGCAGAACCACATGGAGCAAGTATTCCGGGATGTGCGTATCTCGGCCGTGTGGGAAGGTACCACGGGTATCCAGGCTCTCGATCTTCTAGGCCGA
>NW_014040034.1:11914-13465 GCF_001186125.1 Sphaeroforma arctica JP610
TGTGTGTATGTATGTGTGTGTGTGCGTGTGTGTGTGGGTGGGTGTGCGTGTGTGTGTGTGGGGGTGTGTTTGTGTGTATGTGTGTGTGCGCGTGTGTGCGCATAAATATATGTGTGTGACGATATATATACAGCTACATAGTATCGCTAATGCAGGCTCTCTGCCTGATATTCACTGTATATCGTCGACGGGACATTCATACTTCATCCTATTTACAATCGTATAGCAACCCAACAAATACGTGCAAACCACTTTGATCGCAGATCATACCGTCCATACATGAAGCCGAAAGCACCCAACCACTCGCCACTCAGACATCACCGGACTGTCGCACCTACCTTTAGTGGTTGCATTCTCGTTCGTATTTGGTGTCTGTCCATGCATGCACAATGTTTCAAGACCGTTCAACACGTTCACGAAAGTAGTGGAGGCTAAGCTAGAGTGTGTTTTTATGTGACATGAGCGGTCTATCCCGCGCTGCTATTTATAGTACTGTCGAGGCCGGCGGCGCACTGGCGTGCCCTCTCGTCACGCTGCCTGCTTATCTCAGCTCGCATCTGAGCGACCCGTTCGGCCACGTACTTATTCACCCGCAGATCTATCTCCGCCTTCTCCTTCTCGCTGAGTATAGTGGGACAACTCCCGGCACTGCCCCTATTGGCATCACGCTTTATGTCCCTCAGGAGTATCTCTGCCTTCTCCTTCTCACTGATCAGAGATGCACACTTGCCAGTGGTACCGGACTTCTTCCCCCTCAGTTTCATCGCCGCCTTGTCCTTCTCGCAGATAATGTTGGTCTCTTTGACCGCCTTGCCCGTTCTGCCCCTGGGCTTCTCACCTCCCCGTAATCTGCCTGGTGCACCTCCAGAGCCCTTTTTAATGCACCTGGGTGCACTGTTGGGAGGTGCGGACAAGTCTTTGACCTTCCCACTTTCGGTCTGTTTGTCGGCCGCCTCCTCGACTTCCTCGTCTACTAACACCCCCAGCATAGTCAACCCCATCAACAGGAGCGATATCGACCAGTTCACATCGCATAACATGTATACCCAGGATTGGTACCATAGCTGGTCTACGGTTAAGGGTATCACCCCCAGTACTATTGCCAGCAGCACACTGCTAGCACTGATAGAGAGAACGGTGTGCGCCAGAGCCGGGAATAGAGCCAGAACACTTGTGTGGAATGCTGACAGCAGTAACAGGTCAGCCAGAAGAAAGTCTATACAGACTGTGATGATAACGAGAGTGAGGCCCATGTAGGCGTCACTACTCATCACTAACACTCTGCCTGTCGCCGGTTCAGCACCGCCAAAGAGTGTGGATGTGGCCATCGGAGCTATCCAACCCTCGGGCATGCTCGCTTTGAACTCATCGACGCTCTGTGCACGCTATGGAGGATATAAAACACTGTTATAATACAGCATACCTACATCAAGAAAAATGTATATCCCAAATCTAAAACAATATAACGAAGCAGCCATACATGCATTTGTAAGTGTATATATATATGTGTGTGCGTGTGTGTGTGTGTGTGTGTATGTGTGTTAAGGTGTG
>NW_014040034.1:17046-33057 GCF_001186125.1 Sphaeroforma arctica JP610
TAAATAATATACGTATACATATTTGTAAATTCACTTTTCTATAGTCACTTTTTTATAAGGCACTCGTAATCGACAATATTTATCTTCAAACTAAATTTATATGCCAACCAGTAATAGATTAAGACTTTGACCCGTGGTTGTTACGGCTGTGTCATATCCACATAGAAATATAAAAACAGAATACGCTGCTCTCCGGACTCGTAGAGATATATTATGTACACAAATTTTGCTTGAATGAGCTGATGTCCGAGATGGGTGTATTGTAACACATCTTTCTTGTACATAAACTAAATTGTTGATGTACTGTGAATCATTTGTACTTTGCCATAATTCGAGAGTCACAGTAGCATATACAATTCCAATGGTGGCGCTAAAATCTAGCAATATCACAGGTGTCCTTATATACATCATGTGTATCTCATATGATAAGGCTTTTGTATACAAATTGTGTACCATCCGATAAAAGTGTGCTAAGCGGTACATATACATAAATGTATGTTGTTATATGCCTACGCGTAGGAAAATTCAACTGCTCGAATATTACCGCAATTTTAGCAGATAGACATACACGTGTATTTATATTGAAAAACATACTGAGGAATGGAATGGTAGTGAAACTGAAGCTCATTCAATATGTGAGTGCATGTTTTCTCAGAAAGCATCGTATTAGTACCTTCTTGCAATACACGTTGGAATTCAACTCAAATCACGGTATTAGGCATTAAAACCAAGCATGGACACGTTCAGCAATGATTATAAGGGCAAGATGACAGCTATAGAGAGCTGGTACATGTTCGTAGTATTCTCTGCCCATTCTTGTTCTCGGATAGTTATCTGTTTGATACGCGTGCACATAGACAAGTGACTTGCAGAAGAATTCGTGAAAGCAGTCTACACACCTTTATGCCATCTATAGTGAAGCTTCCGAAGTGCGCACAAAGCCATAGACATACTTGCGCAGCTATGTATACCAGTGCAACGTTAACTAACTTTCCCTTGCCTCCGCTCATGGCGCTTGTAATATCATTACATACGAAAAACAACATGGTAGTAGTGCACCCAGTGTGGTATAAAGTGTATATTTAACTAGTGTTGCATCGAATTTCGCGGCAATCAAAATACCGCCGTACTATGGTCTACTACAGATTGACGATTGTCGAATGTCGAATGTCAATGTATTTATTTGTATTGCTCTTTCTGTAGAACTAAAATCTCTCTCAAAAAGAGCAACACACTCCATTTTTTGTATAAAAAAAGGGAATACATGGCTGATAATATTCGGGGGAAAAAGGCCAGTGCAATTTTGATTGCACTTTGACTGACTACTGTCGATATGAAGCTTGGTGGCTATTTATATCAGGAGGGTATAAATACCCCAAAGCATGCATGATGTTGCGGATCCAGGCGATAGCTCAGGTTGTCCCGAAGCCGGAAATTTTCTCAGCTTCTCCAGAGTCTCTAAATAGTTGACGTATGTATACTGTTTTCCGTTGCTGGCTTCGCCAGTAAATTGGTGTGCGATTAAAGTACACAAATGCCTGTGTGTGACTTGCACGTTAATGGCAAGAGGCCCAGTCCAAATCGCTGTAGGTGAGAAGAGCAGTAGCGAAGGTTTGGTCAGTTCTTCGTTGACGGTATGTCAAGGCAAAAGTGGATTTTCCGACAAGGTAGATTAGGATTCGGACGACAGCGTCATAATGTTCTTGTAGTTGTAATGGCCGGGCGTCCATTAGACTCTATGTTATAAACGTACTCTTAAGCAGTACGTAAAATATAAACGTACTCTTAATAGTACAAGGAACTTAAGTTTCCTAAACGGTTTTTAACGGTTTTATAAACTAATACCTTTTCCTTTTTACATATCAGATATTTGGACAAAGCCATTAAAAGGCCCCAGTAAAATACCAAACATAGGATTTGGTCTAGTTCCATTAATAGAACTATATTTACTTTCCAAAACTATTTATGTCTGAATACTTCGGTAGCGAGATGGCCCAACCGAATATAGGTTTCTAGGGATTCGCCCCAATGAAACATACCATAGTTTCTAATAGAGCGGCAACGAAACACTAAATAAAATCCCTTCGGCGAAAACAGTACTGAGAGAAATATATATAGGCAATGTCTCAGCCTCACAATCCCTCAGAGTATTGCTGTTTTCACGAGGCATACCTAACTTTACCAAAAGACTCATTTTGTTTACTTACTTCAAATTTCACGATACTTAGACTTAACCTAAGTGTTTAATTACCCAAGCTGGCTTCAAATCATGGTACTCCTGTCATACCCAAGCACTTGCCGCCATGGAATCTGAGACACAGTCAGAAGAGGAGTGGAACGACGTCTGTCTAGACATAACCAAGGCATACGACAAGGTCGCTCTCCCACGCCTATGAGTACTTCTGCGTCACGCTGGAATGACCGAAAACTGGATCAAATGCCTCCGCGCGCTGTTTGGGAGGGTCCCTACCCGAGTGACACACTGCGGCACACTCTCGTCTCTATTCCATAGAACGAATGGCATCCTACAAGGCTCAATCGTCGGCCCCCAGCTCTTTATTATCTACATGGATTATTTAGCTGTCACGCTAGCACAATTTCGGCCCAAGCTCCTCCGCTCTTATTTATTTGTCGATGACACACGGATCCAAGCCCCTCGATCGGTTTTGCTCCAGCCCTTCTTAGATGACATTGATGCGTGGGGACGCAAACCTGGCCTCAAACAGGGTGTCATTAAACCTCGAGTACGATCTACCGACTTGCGACACGCGGCGCCAACCCTCCGTATAAATGGTGATCTTATCACGCCGACGCTTGCAGACCCACCTTGTAACACACGTTACCTCCCCCTGAAACTGGCGCCCACACATGCCGAACCGAAACACTCCAAATACCTGGGGTTCCCACTCTCTCACGGAGTACCAGGAATTAACCTCGCTAGACATATGCAATCCCTGGTTACAGCATTGTCACTGGGTATCGCTTCTTTCCGCGCTTATGGCTTCCATGGCTTCAGCTGGCGATACCCCCGCAACCGACTGGTGATGTTCAAAACATTCATCCTATCCACGGCTACATATGAGCTGAACATTATTGCCTGGGCTCCGCCTATATGGAAGGATGCGTTGGACCCCCTATTCGAGCACTTTAACCTAGCACTCATCCAAGCAGCAGCCATCATCACGGGCACTAAATACCCTCGGTTTTCCAAACATCAAACAAACTTACTTCACTTTTGCGGCCTGCTCCCCGCACGACCATTCGTGGACTATCTCGGAGGTTGCCTGGAAATATAACTCAACTCAATGGCCAGCACAAATCTACATACCCCTCTGACGCAACCCGCCTGGGCCCACGATAAACCATCACTGCGCTTCCCGTACAGTATCTGTGCTCACCTGAAAACTGTAGACAGCTTCAATCGCTGCTTCGAGTCTACACCAATCCGGCTCTGTGCTATGATTGTAACGATTACGTACATGTTCACATTGCTCGACTACCGCACCGACGGCTGTCTCTGCCCTGTCTGCCCCGGTAGCCACAAGTTCACTAACAGCCACTTTACCTGCATCCAACAACTGATTCGATGCACCCTGGTAGGCCCGAAACTGCCGCCCATTGGCCCTGACCTCCTTCAGCAATTACAGGAGTGCCACGACTTCCACAGTATCTGGACCCTCCACGAACACCTTGGATCTTTTCTCCAGCATGTTGAAGAACCACCGTACCCTCACCCGTCCCTGACACATCAACAGATGTTCCCCATACCCCGGCTAATCACGCTGTTGAAGTACTATTTCCAAATATCGGTTCAAACCAAGTCATCGCGCTTGTTGGTTCCGACTATGATACTTCCGATCCAGGCCAGCCAACACATACCAAATTCATCCGTGGTCTGGTGCGGCATTGGCTTACCCCCATCCTCGCTTCTCGGCCGGATTATGACTGATAACCTGGTCGTTCTCGGTATTTCGGCATACTTAACTTTACTAAATATCTTATTTCGTTTATTTACTTCGATATTTTTACAATACTTAGAATTTACCTACGCGTTTATTTATTCTAAGGCGTTAATATCGCCTTAATAGACCAAATCTTACGGCAGCACCTTCCATTCGTCTCAGTAACTCGTTGATACGAGGGAGATGGAAACTATGAGTCGGCAATAACTTATTTATTGGACTCATATCTAGACATACTCTGACTTTCTTAAATGTTCCGTCAGAGTTGTGTTGAGCAACTGCCAATAATGCTTAGTTAACTAGCGTTTGTTGGTAATTGATTTCGATTACCCATTGGAATTAAAATGGAAATCGCCCACGATGTGCATCATGCTGATGATGTAGCATACTTTGCGAATATGATTGCGATTTAGCAAAAGCGCATTGATCAGTTACTTCAGGCCCAACGTGGACAAGACCACAGGGACAAACAGAAGTACAAGGGACAGATCAGTCAACTTAAGTCGAACTGGGATGCCAACAGCAAGCAGGTCGAGTTTATAAACAACCATGACCTCGACCCGCTAACCCGTACGCTTAATGCGTTTACGGTCATGCTGGAGACGAATGATATCGCTCCCCAGCAATGGATCGCTGCTTTAGTGCAGATGTTTGACCCTACAGGCACAAGTTATTTGATCCTGCAGCGACACCAGCATGAGCTAGACACTTGTCGTAACTGGCCAGCTGTGTGCTGGTTGGTTACATCCATGTTAAGAAAGGACATGCGTAGCCCTGGACTGAGTTCAATTTTAACTGAACCAGTTGAGAACACGCCCATTCAGAGTTATATTCTGAAGCTAGATGCTGACCTGAAACGTCCAGATATAGCAAAGGACAAGGCACAGCGATGGTACGAGTTCCTGGTTATGCACGTGTTCTGTAAGAACATAGGGAATAACGACTGTGAGAGCCTGTACACCGACTTGCGACGTAAACACGTGACTGAGGCTCGAGACAAGGGACATGAAACAAAGTTTCATCTATCCCGACTCACGTGTGAACAGTTTTATGATACTGTATCCACATTTTCCCCCGCACATCAAGTAACATCGAAGGAAAAAGCGGCTGTTAAGAAGCCGCGGGAGCACACCGATCACGGGTACGTATCCAGGCAGACCTCAAATGAGAGACCCCAACATACACGTGCTCGCGACTCCACCCTATCCACACGACCCAATAAACGGGCACGCGCGGGAGCGAAGGACATGGAACCTCCATTTAAGGAGATTAAGAAATGTGCCGACGCACAGTGTGGGTATGACATGTACCAATTTACCCCTAACGGTTACTGGAATGGCAGACATGCATCCACCTGTACACACTTTCTTATTAAGTGCGACAAGTGTGAGAAGACCAATGGCTATCACACTAAGTCTTGTGACAAAAAGCCCGACATTAAGTTGGAGTGAAGGTACTACCAGGTACAATCGTTACACAGACAATTCAACGACTCGTTAGATGAGCGTGTAATAATCCCTGTATACTGCAATGGAAATAAAATCCTTGCGTTGATTGATCCTGGTTCAGAAATTTCATGTATATCCGATCGCTTTGCATTAATGAAAGATATCGAAAGGTGAACACAAACAACTCACCTCATTTTAGCTGATGATAAAACTTCTACGTGTGATACCATGGCCACAGATGTTAAAATCTGCCTGACCGATGATAGGAATATCACTACCCAAGCTGTGATAGTTAAGATGTCACAGAGGTACGACTTAATAGTCGGAATGAGTGATTTACTCACTCTAGGGATAACCGTAACGGGTCTACCAAATAACATAGATCCTTTAAAGGATCAATCAGACGATAACTGTCTGAATCCATATAAGCCCCCGTCAGACACAGTCAAGGCATTGATACCTGACTTTGCGAACAAAATCATGGATCTGATTCTAGTTAATAAGAAGATAAAGATCACAGATTGGGCAAAATTCCTCTTTAACGACGGATATGTCAGCCTTGACTTAAACAAGGTAGACTTTACACTGTTAAAGTGTCACTCAAGGAACTATGTATCCTGGAGACACGAGGCTGTGGTAAAAGAACAAGTTGAGAAATGACTATCAGATGGAGTGATAGAAATTAACGATCAACAAACGCCAGTTAACTTGGCACTGCTAGCCGTAGACCAACATAACTCCGACGGATCGTTTAAAAAAGTCAGAGTATGTTTAGATATGAATCCAATAAATAATTTTTGCCGACTCATAGCTTTCACTTACCTCGTGTTAACGAGCTACTGCAAAGGATGGAAGGTGCTACAGTATTTACAACTATAGACCTTACACTAGGATACCACCAAATGCAGGTATATGAACCACATCGTAAATACTTTAGTTTTACGTGGAAAGGTAAACAATACAGGTTCAGAGGTCCAAGTAAGATTCAACTGCTTAGTAATATGTGAGTTTGAAAGCATTTTCAGTAAATTGTAGTAGGGTTCATTCAATATTGCCTAGAATTTAAAGAGACCAACTATCTATATTCCATATGAACTGAGGTATTTTGACTATCGTTTAGTCTATTTGTAATAAATTTAAATGATATGAATACTATACTAAGTAAACAAATATGACTAAACTTTGATACGGTTAATTAGGGCACATGCAGGGAATAACTAGCTTAATAGAATGAGTGAAGGGCAACCCTTAGGTCAAGAGATTTTACTCAAGCAGAGTTGAAAGTCTGTAAAGATTTTTGCTCAACAAATTCTTACCGCTGAGCTATTCATTTATACCGCTGATCTATTCATTTATACCGCTGGGACATACACTCATCACATTAAACCGATTCTTTTCGTACTCTTATTTACATCTCGCACCGTTACATCTTTGTCTTCTCGCACTAAACATATGCTATTTATAGAGCGCATATATTCAACGCAGTACATATGATTAAACCATTCCACGAAAATATTGTGCACTACAATGCTGGTAATATACAAATCACAAATACACACCATATGAAACAGGTTCTGCTACGAAGACTACTATATGATGCGTACATAATATGCATTGAAGTACACCTGAAGCATGCCTCAATTAGTGTACAATAACAGTCATATATTGTTCAGATATTTTTAATAAAAATTGTTCTATGTAGGTGCGCTTTTCGACCGCTGGAGATTCGCGAAATTAGTTCAACATTACATACTGCCAATCGATATGCGAAGCCTATTTTTTGAGTACTACAAACATCAAAAACTCGCCGCTACATTCTATTTATAAATTTCAGTGGTGTTGCAAAAATATATAGCAAATTTACAACATATATTGATGAACGTTAACAAAATAAACCCCTATTGTGTCATAAAACAAATATTCGAATATGAATGTGTCTAACTCAAATACCGCAAATTAGAAACGAATTCACAAATTACGCCTATGTGAGTGTAGTGGATACATCACATGGAACCGGATACGGGAATTTTCACTATTTAACTTCGACTTGACAGACATGTGACCCAACACGTGAGTACGCAGGTAGTTGACAATAGTATAATATTGTAATACCAAAGTAAAGTAAAATTGAAGTTGTAGAAATAAGTTGGCATACATCTCAGGTCTTAGCTTTAAACAATAAAAGTGAATATTTTCTACATGAGGCACCCTTCTTTAAACGTTATAGTTTTGAATGTCATCGGTTTCGTTATTTGGTATTTCTTCAAATCAGCAAACATCTTACCGGTCGTTGGCACTTCGAAGACCAATGAATAAACACTTTTCTTTTTTAGAAAGCCCACGTTGAACTTTCTGTCGAGATCAACTTATTCGCTATAGTTACGGTAAGGCCTCAGGTTGGTCTGACATGGATAATATTGTTTATTGTAATTTGGATAAATTTTAGGGTTTTAGCGACTTTGTTCATTTTTATATGTCTACATGCATATCGGGCTTCATATTCGTTGAACAGGTTTTGGGAAAATTAAAGGAAAGTTGAGATTGTCGAATTGCCGCGAGAAGCTCGAAGCGAGTGATGCGACGATTGAAGACATATGGTGCGTTAGTTCGCGAAGATGGATACATAATGCCTCTACCATTGGGTGGCCCACACTCGTAGTGGAAATATAGGCTGAGTCAGTAAGATATTTTGAACGTGATACCAAGAAGGGTGAAGTTGTCATCTGCAATTGTGTTTCGGAGCAAAGTTGGGGGCTGCCCGATACCACACTACACAACTGATGTATTTGGAATATTCTGGCTAGCCATAGCAGGAAGTATCATAGGTGGTACCAGAAGTCTCGAAGATTTGGTCTGTACCGAAATCTGGAAATAATAAAACAATTGGTGCCCACTGGGATAAATTGGTACCCGCTGAAAATACGAGCGAAATCCACGAATCTATGGATTGGCCTCGAGGCTGGTGCTATTCGATAATTGATATAGCTTTTTTATTCATTTAAAATAATACATCGTCAATTATTCTTTTATAGAAACCACCAGGTTTAATTAGCTTTTTTAAAATATGAATAACTCCAGAGCTTGTGTAACCTGAATCACAGCTACAATATTACACGATATTCGTCACTTATTTATCAAATGTCCAGTTCAACTTTGGTTCTAGTCGAGTGGTTTAAAAGACACACAGACTATACCCAGATCAAACTTTAATATTGTATGACTCTCTAAGCATCAGCAAGATCTGTATCTAATTGCTCAATATGAATGACAGACTACAAGGGCGCAAAACAGACATGGAGTTCTGAATTTGCTATTTGTCTGGTACAACTCAAGATGAAGTCGAAACACGTTGGTTTGCTACACTGCATCCGCCCAGCGTCTATAGACCTGACAGTTGACAGAGAACCCGATTTGCCATCCGACGCAAACTAAACTGGACATTCATATCCATCGACGAACACCAATTAATATTGGCTATACGCAACATATTGAAACCTCTCTCAGATAAATACCTAAATACAACCACTGATGCCATGCTCGGTTCTGGGACAATACATACCAAGTCTATAAATTCGCACCTTAAACTATAGTATCTACCAGCGATCTCAGAAAACAGTACATTCATATTGAGAAAGCTGACAACATTGACTTTAAACCCGTACATATTTACTAAAACGCTGTACATGAAGAAAAATATTGAAAGTGTAGTAATGCATTAATATTTGCTTTACAACTAGTACAAAGGGTTTTAATTTCTTTGTGCATGTCAAGAAGAACAATATATCCTGAATATGCTTTCAATCCTACGGAATATGCCATGACTCGTGATTCTGCTAAAATCATTCTCGTAAGTCTAAGGTTCCCGTATTCAACCCTCCAAAAGTTATGAGGAATGTGTTGGCATACTAGCAGTGAAAAGTAAACTATTTCCAGCCGGCGTTCGTGTGTACGTCACTATGCAAGTAGCCGGTCAGGATATGCGCACCCTCATCGACGCGGGGACGAACCGTTCAGTCATCACTTATGCATCAACAGATAGAACACAACTGAAATAAATAATATGATCCCTATCCTATGAACCACCCGCTAAGGTTAGCTTGATCTATTTGGCGGACTAGTCTGAGAGCACACATCGCGTACAACACACTTGTCGAAAGTACAATACAGAACAGCAACTTTCGAAGGTATTTTCGAGCTTAAAACCTTACCAGATAACAACGATGTAATACTGACCATGGATACTATGGGCCACTTGGAACTACGCCTTACTGGTCTGGCAATTCCAGTCATTTGGTCTAGATTCGTTATCTTCAAATTGTGCATTGATAGTAGGATAGTAAATACCATATACTCACTTTGTACTTGTCCACAACTAGTGAAATCAGTTTGTTTTTGTATGGCAACAGATGTGTTCTATTTGGACGCAGTATAAGGCTATCTGATACACACAACTAGAGACATGTACGTGGCATAGCTTGTTAACCTTAAAAAGTGCAACTTTAATGTAAGAACGGCTAAAGAGTCTGATGAAGAAGAACTTCACTATATCAGGAACCTTCTTGACCAAGCCTCTATGTACAATAAAAAGATCTATTGTTCAAGGTAGCAAATAATATTCGAGGGTTCAACCCCCAGACGGGTTTACTCACATTCGAGTACACGGACTATTAAGCCCCAAACACTTTTCCGCTAAACGAGCTATCTTTTATTTGTATTGTTTGGATAAAACACATTAACGTACATGGTCGACTGTGTAAATAAAATATTGATCTGTAGTAGCTAAAAAAAGTTGTTCTCCAGGATAGTAAATAATTTTCAGGGGCTAAAAACAGACGGGTCTATACACATTCAAATACACGCGGACTATTAATACCGAAACCCATTTCAGCTATACGATCTATCCTTCATTTGTATTGTTTGAATAGTGTATAATAACGTATATAGTCGACTGTGTGACAGGAATATTGTTGTCTAGTAGCAAATAGATGTGTTGTTTAGGATAGTAAATACTATTCAGGGGTCAACCCCCAGATGGGTTTACTCACAGTGCACTACTGCACTTACTTCATCCGATATTGAAAACTCCATATACTTTATTATATTTTTATACTGTTTGAAAACATGCACAGTATTATTGTGCATAGACGGGTTTACTCTGATTGCACTACTGCATTCATTTCATCCGGTGTTGAAAACCACTGAGAGACTACAGAAGTAGACGTATTCCTATATACGTTAATATCATTTTACGTCGTCAACTTGAGAGTAATTTGAGAATCAGGCTGAAGGCTGAATGCTAAGGCTGAGGGCTGAGAATTGTAAAATTGAGGGGGAGTGAGAGACTACAGAAGTAGACGTATTCCTATATACGTTAATATCGTTTTACGTCGTCAACCCGAGAGTAATTTGGGACATGTTCTCAAATTAATATAAGTATAGGTGGGTCAGCCCGAGAGAATGTAAGAACAAATATAGACCTCTTCTCAGATTATTCTATTCATAGAACACGGGCCACCGGCTAGCCGAGAGCCGAGGTCCGAGACTGAGTGTAGTAACAGAGAATATGATATATTTATTTCTAGAACATATTTCCGAGTGCTAAAGTTATCTGCATAAGGTTTCTCATTCTGATCATATGAGTTTTTACCCTGGCCAACCCAAGTGGTTGAACTCTAGTGCAAACACCGTCAGTATATAACTGAGGGTGAGATCATAAATAAATTCATCCGAACGCACCATACTTTAAATACACTAGCACTTTACATATAGTCCCCCACATCGCACTCTAACAACCACATATTCTGTATTTATATTTATATATTGTTTATATTAATGCATAAAAACGTACATACACGGGTTTGCTCACAGTTCACTACTGCACTTACTTCATCAGGTGTTGAACCCCCCAAATTCTTTGTTTGCATTTATTTATTGCTTAGAATCATGCACAATAACGTACATAGATGTGTTTACACACGCATAGCGCACGACTGCACTTACTTCATCCGGTGTTGAGAAACACATATTCTTATGTGTATTTATTTATTGTTTGGAATAATGCACAGTAACGTACATAGCCGGGTTTTCTCAGAGTGCGTTACTGTACTTACTTCATTTGGTGATGAAACCCCCATATTGATTATTGGCACCGCCAACTGTCTTATGTTTGCATTTATGCATTTATATATTGTTTGGAATAATGCACGATAACGTACATAGACGGGTTTACTCACAGTGCAATACTACACTTACTTCCTCCGGTGTTGAAAACCTCATATTCTTTATTTGTATCTATATACTGTTTGGAATAATGCATGATAATATAAAGATCGGTCTCAGAGGGCGATTTTAACGTCTAAATGCTGTTAACGTATTGAGGTATCTTAGAATTTAATTAAAAGTAAAGTTTGCGAAAGTAGTCGAATAATAGGTATGCCTCGTAAAAACAGCAATACTCTGGGGCATTGAAAGGCTGAGACATTGCCTATATAGAATGTGGTCAGAATACAAGTACTTAGGTTTTAGTTGTTTATTTTAGTTATTATAGTTTTTACAGGTTATCAGAATAATCTGATAAACTTTGTTTTTGCTGACTGACTTAGGACTCACTTTTCGAGTCACTAATTTACAATTACTAATAAATGAACAACGTCTTGGAGGGAGAACGTTGCGATACAGTTATTGAAGCGTTCGTTTACCACAATTTTTAACCTATCAAGGAAGTTGTGAGTTTATTAGTAATTAAGAAATAAGCTACGTTATAGTAATTGAATGAATTTTTTTAGTTTTTTCTATAGGAATAAGACGAACAAAGAAAGAAAACGTCGAAATTTAATAGTGAAAGTAAGATGGCACGGCAAAATGACGGAATTTTTCAGAATCCACCCGCGGTGGAAGACGACAGTGGGTACACCAGTAGTGACGCTAGTGCCACAATGCCTTCCTTGATGTCCAATAGTAACAGTGAAGAGGAAGAGACGCCGAGGCTGAGCGATCAGCACGTCCGATTGGATCAGCAAAGGGAATATAAGGCGAACAATGGACGCTTCAGGCTAAATAGAATCAGTATGGCCAGACAGCTCGAACGATTTAGGCTCCGGCCTAATCTTACTGGGACTTCAAGATCGAAGACAGACTTTGACGCTACGACCGCACCCAAGGAGCCCACGAACGAACCCAAGGAGCAACCGAATCAGGAGCAGGCATTAGAAGTTCAAGAAAGAAATGTGCAGGACCGGCAGGGCAAACCGGCCAAGGCGAGGGTCCAGCCAGACGATCAGTTAAGTAGAAACGATAGAGAAGAATAGTTTTATGGTTTAATGTTGTAGAAACAGACAGTATGGGTGATATTTTCGGCTAGATACCAAGTTAGAACCCTGTTAGAGAAATATTTTAGTTAGAAGTTGCTAAATAGGAATTGCGTTAGAGAAATGGCACCAATACACACAGCGTATAAGATCTAAAGGGTAGTGTACATAGAAGAAGTTGGGTTTAGAAATAAGAAGGTGGCTCCTACGGTAACGCAGGGCAAGAAGATATAATAATTATAGGAAATACTACCTAACTCTAGGCATAGACAAAGGAGAGAGATAAGTAGTTCACAAAGCCCCAGTTTGCAGATACAAAGAGGGACTAAACAGTGGTTAGAGATAAGTACGGACACAAAGAACAGATAGCGTACACAATTATCGATGAATGCTATGTTATTATAAGAATGATGCATTCCTCGCGGGTTTACGGGATATTATTTTTCTTCCTAAACGAAATCGAGCGATCAAAGGGATAAAAGAGTATGTATGCACTTAATTAGCATCAAGGTACATTGACCATAGGGGTTAACAGTAGAATCATGGAAATAGATAGACTAATGGCACAGGTAGAGAATCACCGCAAATCAAGAACCACTTTAGCAGTTACAGTACCTAGACGGGTATGATATTCGGTAGAATGGGGAAGTTCTAGGTAGAAATTGTACAAGGCGTAGTAGAAGCCACAGAGGCACTAGGATCTACTTGTCTAAGCAGAACTTCGTAGTTGAGCTGCTCGAAAGAAAGTACTAGGTAGGATCTAGAAGCTACAGAGGGGCCGGAGAGTACGAGAGGTCTACAATAGGCAGACACATACCGATACCACAACGGCACATGCAGTGGCACGAGGGGGTAAGATTAGCGAAGAAAGGGGAGTAAGGCGAGAGCGGAGGAGCTCTCGAAAGAGTAAGGGTTGGTCGCCGAAGAAGAGTGTAACTCCACCAGGAGGGTGGAGTAGCATACAAGGAGTATAGGGTGTACCCCGACGGATGTTTCGGCGAAGAACATTCGACACCATAGTCTGCTGAAGGCATGGGTGGGACTCATGTACTAATTACCACTATGAAAGGGACGTAGTGTAGGGCACGGCATAGACCTGTCCAGGCAAACAGTGCAAATTTCCAAACCTCCATTGATCCACACAATGTACTATTATTTCCAACCTACGTCAAAGCCGTCGGCAGCAATATCTGACCTCTGAACGTCGGGAGGAAGACGATATAGACCGTCGAGGAACTAAGCGCCGCCAGTCTCTCACGGACTATACCGACCACCGAGCTGAGAAAGAACGGATGGAACCACAGGATGGAGCGGTTCATAGCCAAACAGCGGCTACCGATAGACAGGCATCCAAGACACCCAGGGGTGCTATCAGCCTAACGCAGGAAGACGTTGTAATTAACGACGAGGCCAAGGAAAATTCCGACCTGCGTGCGGACAGGGAGCAGTCCATTACCAGTGAACAGGTAGCTAGTGATGGACTGCCTTCCCGTTCGTCTTCGGGTATCTCTGGAGCCTCATCTTCCGGTACCGAGCGACCACGCCTACCACCTCACAAGCGCAGGCGTTACCGCTGTCGTAAAAACAACAAGGGCACGGCGCGGGGCCAGTCGTCGACACAGAAGCTTACCGAGCGTATGGCCCAACAACAGTCGCTCTTAGAGAGGTACGAACAGAGGTTGCAGCGTACATCGTCCGAACGACCCACGACCTTGCTGTACGCAAACGAAGCGTCAACTAGTCCACACAAACGGGAGCGTATGGCACAAGGTAGGGAGGACAATCCCACGTTTCGGATCCAAGGCCGTTCACAACAACACCATGGCCTCGGGTACGAATCTCCTGGGTCAGGAGGTCAACTCTCCGAGGAGATACCTTGTCGTCTCTAGAGGAGGCTCCGTCATTCCAAGAATTCGCACGTGAGCAAGTGTTGGCCAAGCAAAACCCACATGGGAAGGAAGCGCTCAAGAATAGGTAAGACCAAATGAGCACGACCTATCGCCAACATCAACAGCGACAGTCATTCAAGAGGGAAGCCGCCAGTGAGCATGTACAGACTCCCAAGCGAACGGAGACAACGTCGCTCACAGCTCCACCCACGCCGGCGAGTATTGAGAAGAGTCGACAGAGGTTACATGCACGTATACTACACCTGAGCGACGAGTTATGCCAAGCAATAGAGAATAATAACACGGCTCGAGCTGAAGCCCTTAGGGGTGCGATTGAAACACTTCGAGCCACGCTAGAGTCCCGTCCAGTGGAAAAGCGTCCGGTACCATCACCACGTACATGGCCCGACTGGCCCTCGAATAGATGCCACCTCCATAACATCATGGAACGGGATACGAGAGGGGCTCTACTGGAGGCTTTTAAGAACGCGCAGATCGCAGGGTTAGATGAGAGTTGGAGCCTTACAAGGTTCCACAAGGTATTATTTTATTTTAAGGCTGAGAAGTCAACATTGGATTACATACGTGACAATTCTGAACGATTGAAGATGTGGACGCCACAACTACAAATCGAACAGATTTGCTCACATGAGACGCAAGCCACTGTTGATCCCGCGTTTTGTAAACTTGCCAAGGGCCACAGTCGGAACATGCATACCCCCATCATGGAACACATGACACAGCTCATGGAGAATCACAGGAGGGCACGTGAACGGTGCCAGACGGATGCAAATTTCCAACAGAATTTATCAAACCATTGCATTGTTCAACTGTTAGAGGAAGCTCTCAACGGCCGTACGTATGAACGCACTCTACAGTTGCATCCCAAATGGCAGTTAATGAAGACTCCCGAGCTTCTACAGTTGTTGAGTCCCGACATTCAGGACGCACAGCAGCGCACTGCGGCGCGATTCCAGAACCGTAATAATCGCGAAGGTCCACCAAATAATGGGGCTCGTGACTCCACCAATAGCCGCCCCCCCGACATTCAGGACGCACAGCAGCGCACTGCGGCGCGATTCCAGAACCGTAATAATCGCGAAGGTCCATCAAGTAATGGGGCTCGTGACTACACCAACAGCCGCCCTAACTCGCAAACGGTTTGACGACAGTCACAGAACTGGACACAGCGACCCCAGCCGACATTACCTACAACGTGTGCTGGATGTCAGGCACAAGCACCGCCAGGTTTACGTCATATTTCGCGATGTCACCATTTCTGAGCGTCGCCCCCAGGGGGTACGGACGGCAGGGCGCGGCCGTATGACACTAACCGCACATCATGAGACGCACAACCGGCACACAGACCGTCCGCAGCTCCAACCTTAGGACATGGACAGCCCAA
>NW_014040034.1:42521-46779 GCF_001186125.1 Sphaeroforma arctica JP610
GGTGGCAATGGCGGAAGCAGAAGGTCAACCGGCAGTCGAGCGGGCGACGCCAGAAGAACAACAACGCCGTACGCTACTCACACAAGCGCACCACGAACAAGGACATCATGGTGCGGCTGATACAGTTCAACAACTCCGTCAGAACGGTCATGTGTGGCCGGGCGCACTTGAGTTGGCAACGGAAGTCAAACGGCAGTGCGCCACATGTTTGGGACAGGATACGCTTCGTATAGGTTTCCACCCGATGATTAGCATTGACGCGCGCTACCCGTGGGACCATATTCAAGTCGACTATATCCCGATGCCACTTGAGTCCAGGCGAAAGAACAATTATATACTTCACGTCCTGGACATTGCTACAGGCTATTCAATCCTTCGAGCGACACCGGACAAGACGAAGGAGACAACTGCACAGGCACTAACATACATTTTTGGCGAGCATGGTTTCCCACGTATGATCCAGACGGACATGGGGAATGAATTCACTAACAAGATAGTGGAGCTACTGGTCCAAGAAGTGGGTATGCTACACAAGGTGTCACCGCCATATCGACCCCAGGTACTGGGCGTTCCATTCGACAATGCTGTGAGGCAGTTCCCCTACGATGGGATGAACGCCTTCCGTTTACGATGCTCTATCATAACCTTTGGATATCCCGACGCCACAAGAGCGCGCCGTTCAGTGTATATTTTGGCCGCCGTCATGTACCATTTGCCGACTTCACTGATGACATACCGGATACCCAGCCGATGATGAATGAAACCTGGGCACAACGGTTAGACCAGTTGCAGGATACCATACTGCCGACTCTCCACCACATTACCAAGAAGTATACAGGCAAACTTACAAAGACATTTGACCGCCTGCACGCTCATGACTTGGTCCATTTCGACAAAGGCGATGTGGTTATGGTACGATCGGGGGTTGAACGACTAAGGCAATGCGGCCACTGTTTGGGCCGTTTGTGGTGAAGGCCAGGATCGGACAACGATATGAGTTAGCGAATAAAGACGGATCCGCCCCTCTAGAATTCAATTACAAACCGGTACGAGTAGAACTCCTCCGGTTAGTGTATAGGCGCACAGACCCACCACTTAACGACGAATTGTGGACAGAAGGTGTTGAGTTTCCTCACATTATTACACACCGTACTAATGATGAAACAGGGAAATTGAAATACTTGTGAAGGCGATCCAACGTGGGAAACATCGGAGGCTTTTGATGATGCCAACGATATCGCGGCCTACCACAAAGCCTCGCAGACACGGACACGTAAACGCCAACGTGCCCAAATCTAAATTTTTATCTTAAGATATGCCTACTCGGTAGGACGGTGCGCTCGAACCGTAATCGTCGAGCACTCTAGCTCCCGAGTATAAACCAGCCACTCTAGCTTTCGAGTATAAACCAGCCACTCTAGCTCCCGAGTATAAACTAGCCACTCGAGCTCTGGAGTATAAAACAGCGATATCTACTAGACAATGCCTTGGGCTCTGTTTGGAATCATCAGGTTAACTGGTTTGCACGGTTTCTGCTATTGGCAGTTTTTCTCTGACACAGGTATAGTTCTATACTGTACTTGCCAGAAAGCATATATGGTGTCACTACTGAACAGTTGTCTCAAGTATTCAAAACGACGGGTTACTCGAGACGTACACCTCGGGTCCTCTAGCTCTCAGAGGTTAAATGCCAGCACACTGCTCTAGCTCTCAGGGGATAAATGCCAGCAACTAAGTTACTTGGGTATTCCTCACTATCTTTAAAACTGGCACACTGCTTTTCGGTCAGTGCTTCAGTTTGGGGGGGTTGTGGTCAGAATACAAGTACTTAGGTTTTAGCTGTTTATTTTAGTTATTATAGTTTTTACAGTTTATCAGAATAATCTGATAAACTTGGTTTTTGCTGACTATTACAGCACATGGCTTATGACTCACTTTTAGAGTCACTAATTTTACAATTACTAATAAATAAACAATGTCTCCTTCTTTACGGAGGGAGAACGTTGCGATAAAATTATTGAAGCGTTCGTTTACCACAAGAATCCTCCCAGTACTGTTTCCGCCGAAGGGATTTTATTTATGTTTTCGCTGTTCGTCTCTGGCGAAAACTAAATTATTTTTTTTGTCGGACGAAATTGGAGAACTAACAAACCTTATATTTATAAAAAAAGGGAAAAGAAAAAGTAAATACTCTTGACGTCCATTAAAGTTATTGTGTTAACCAATAACTATAGTCACATATTAAGAAGTACCGACCTGCCATTATCAGGCTAGTGTTCTGGTTGGCTGAACGGAGAATGAACTAGGTATCGGTAATAGTCCCTAGAAATATTTTCGGTTGAGCCATCTCGCTATCGAAGTATTAAGACACACATATTTTAAAGGGTTTAATAGGCCTTTCAATAGACCTGCTCCAAATGTTGTCTTTGGCATTTCGGGCCTTTTTATGCGCTAGACAAGAGCGCCACTATTACCACCACACACCACCCCTACAATGCACAACTGTGCGGGTGAATGGTACAGTTGTATGTATGTATAGTTCAGAAAGTAATGATGAGACTTGGGCATGCAAAATACAAGGATGGGTTTTATGTGTGTGGGTCAACAAACACTCAATATAAAAGAGACAGTATTGATTAAGTATACACTACGACATTCATTTATTGACTGTACATCCCCAGTAACGGTATTATTCAGTATAACAGACACATAATTTATTATGTATACACTGCAACAACCATTCAATATAACATACACACTATTGATTATATATACACTAGTAATAGTATCATTCAGTACAACAGACACAGTATTGGTTACGTCTACACTACAACACACCCATTTAGTATAACGTGTGCACTAATGAATATATATACGCTAGTATCGGTGTCATTCGGTATAACAGACGTAGTTTTGATTATATCTACGCTACAACAATCATTTTGTATAATGTACACACGTTTGATTATATGTACACTAGTACCAGTAACACTCAGTACAACAGACACAGTATTGATTATGTCTACACTACAACAATCATTTAATATACATAGCGTACACAATATATTTACACTAGTAACGTTTTCATTCAGTATAACCGGCACAATATTAATTATATATACAATGCAACTATCATTTATGATAAAGTGCACACTATTGATTATATATATACTAACAATGGTCTAATTCAGTATGTATATTACGTTGAAGTGATATAATAGAGGCAAGCAAAGTTAAATAAACAAATACATCTTCAACATAGTTGTGTGAATTGATAACGTGCGCATATTTCTGATGTGCACAGACAATACACGAAGTACACAGCTCAAATACAATGGTATGTTAGGATTATGAAACATGTTTATACTACACGTGTGTGAATCCGCCATGTGCTTATACCTTAAAAGTTTATAAAATTTAAACATGTTTATACATGTGTGTAAATCTACAATGTGCTTATACTTCGAAAGCTTAAGATTGCGGGATATGTTTATACTGTATTTGTGCAAAAAAATCCATGTGCCTATGCCTCGTATGGTTAAGACACGAGACATGTTTTTTCTTCATACATGTGTGTAAATCAACCATGTCGATATAAAACCTTGAAGAGACAATATTTTGAGACATGATTGTACTACATGTGTGTGAACTAACCAAATGCATATACCTTGAAGGGTTAAGATTCTGAGACATGTTTATACTACATGAGTGTAAGCCAAACATATACTTGTAACTTGAAGAGAAATTATTGTTATGAGACGTGTTTATACTACACATATATGACTTATTCTCATGCTTGCACCTCGAAAGTGAAATGCAATACCAATACTGAAATATAAAGAGATGTTAAGATCTTAAGACATACCCATACCAGATATCAGAGAAAAAGCAATTTGCTTCAGTCTACAAGGGTAAATATTATGAGGCGCGTTTGAAACAGATGTAAGTGAATGGACAATGAATTTGTACTCCGAAGGTGAGACTGTGATATACAAAATAGATGAGTAATACATCATTAAAATTGTCATAAAGTATAGGAGCATAAAGACTCAACTGTATGTACTTTACATGGTCAACATATGTGAAATGCACTGAAAACTTCAGGACAGTGTATTAAATACTATACATCAGATACACTAGCAACTCCAGTATGGTGTATATACACTCGACGTATTTATCTATCCCACTAGTATGTGCCTCATTCTCCGTACTTTGTTGCGTATGTGGTGCAGTTAATTTTGCTTGCTCGTGGTGGCTC
>NW_014040034.1:49420-58428 GCF_001186125.1 Sphaeroforma arctica JP610
TTGCTGGTGTTTTCAACGTGATCTTCACCGTCTGATTGTCGTCGTGCACAGCTTGACGTAAGATAGCGCAGAGACTGTTATCGGATTTCACACCTCCGGCATTCTTGAATTTCACCAAGGACGTGTTGAGACGACTAATGAGAGTAGCGTACGGCTCGTTCCGTTCCTGCGTGATGCGATTCGGTTTTGCTTCCAAGTTTTGAAGATCATCTTCAGTCAGAGCTTCAAACTTTTGTTGCAGTGCAGCAAATGCATCCCAAGGGGACTCGATGAATTGGCTGATTTCCGTTTGCAGTAGCGGAGACAGGGTACGGTTGATGATCCGATATGCTTTAGCAACTTGCTTACAAGTCCAACGACTGCCTCGAGGAGCTGTCGGGTTGGTCAGGATATCAGAGATTCCTTCGCAGTTCACAGATAGGATGGTTTGAGTTTTCCAGGGAAGCCAGTCGACCTTCGACTCGAGAATGGTGCTGGTTTTGATATCCTTAGAGTTGACAGTAGGCATTTTGGTAGCGTAAGAGCAAGAGTGACCTGATAAGTTGTTAGAGTGTAAGATGGTAGTCTTTGAATAAAGCGTAATTGTATATCTTTATTTACAACCTCACCTTTGGTTTTATACTCAAGGTGTTTGTGCTAGTGTTCAACCGCTTGGGTTGGCCGGTGCTGACAAAAAACTGACACCATCGAGTGTGCCATGTATTTGCTTGATGACCCCTTAGATAGTGTTCCCACATCTGTGGTACGGATCGGATCTGCACCGTGTAGTGCCGTGGAATGGGTCAGTGCAGAGTACGAAATACCGAATAGAACCAGGTTATCAGTCATAATTCGGTCGAGGAGCCAGGTTGGGGGTGAGCCAATGCCGTACCAGACCACGGATGCACTCAGTATGTGCCGACTGACCTGGATCGGAAGTATCATAGGCGGAAACAATAAGCGCGATGACTTGGTTTGGACCGAAATTTGGAAGCAGTACTTCAACAGTGTGATTAACCGGGTTATGGGGAACATCATCTGTTGATGTGTAAAAGACAGGTGAGGGTACGGTGGTTATTCTACATGCTGGAGACAAAAGGATCTAGGGTGTTTGTGGAGGGTCCAGATACCCTGGAAGTCGTGGAGCTCCTGTAATTGCTGGAGGAGGTCAGGGCCAATGGGCGGCAATTTTGGGCCTACCAGGATGCGCCGGATCAGTTGTTGGATGCAGGTAGAGGGGCTGTGTGGACAAAGTACCCTAGCCGGATATTTAAGACCGGACGTGAGGACCGGACCAGGGAGAGGAATTTAGGACCGGACCAGAGGACCGAACCAGCTTACCGGATCTAGGGGACTATTGGAGGACCGGACCAGAGGACCGGACCGATTATTGGAATAGAGAATTTAATGAGATAAAAGTGATGACTCATACGAAACCATAGAGACGGGTATTTTCACAAAACCCGATGGTAGAGAAAATATCGTTCCACATAGGATCGTAATTAATAAATATAGCAGGCGCGCCATTCTCAATGGCACTTCTGACTGAGTTCATTTATTTCAGACTTATCACTTTTTATTAAGTGTTACTTGGTTTTGACCACATTTTTAAGTGACCGAACTACTGTATTTATTACATTACGTTCCTCACAGGTTAAGCTAACTAAAATTATTTAGTTATGTATTTTTTTGTTACTCGATCAATGAAGCTACCACGTGAGCAAGAAAGCCTGTGTTCGATTGTTGAAACGAGTGCTTGGAATTCATCTGCAGTCGCCATTGCATACTGATGAGGTGGCGACATAATTTTCCTCTGATTCAATACCGGATGAAATACCAAAAGCGGAGGTCTATACTATGCTAGACCTTTTGAGTACCTCAAACTAGACAATCGATTTCCGCGTTGGATAAGACCATACAGCATATGAAAGGAGTTATCACGCGGAGCGACAACTTAGGGCTGATGTCACATGTGCGAAACCCTAAGGATGTTATTTTGCTATTTCGGCTACTAGTTAAAAAATAATCGAATTTTTTCGATATGGGTTGACTCGTCTTAAGGCAATGATAAAGTCTGGACGGATACCGACCATACGATTGAGAGGGACTCCCGACAAATTTTGTCAGGTGCCGACCGGATTCTACAAGTTATGAACTTACCAGATATACGCATGGGACAACTTCATATTTTTGTCCAGCTAGGGCTGAACCAGTCATCACTGCACAGGAGCTCGTGGATGTGATTAATTTAGTTCAAATATACGATGGTGGCTAAAGGAAAACACCACAAGCGAGTATTGGGTAAAACTGATACAGAGTTGACTTGGAACTTTAAGGCGACATGTGCCGATCGTATAAAAGGTTCAAGCTTAAACGAATATAAAACTTGTGTAATGTCTTGTGAACACAAAGGGTTATATATTATTGAGTATATAGGATAGTTACATATACACACACTCTAAGTAAATTTTCAACCAAACAGAGCAACACATACAATTATAGCTCTATTATTACATAGAAAGTACTTATTTTGATCAAGTTATTATAACAAAGATATAACATACATAAAACATACACACTAGCTGACACACCGCGGGTAGACATATACAGAACATCAACCATACAAAGGCATGGCTTGGCGTAGCAAAACAATTACGCGATAATATAAATAATATTAACACACACATAAGTATAAGGCGCTGTGCATCACACATAGTATAGCGCTACAAGCAAATTGAAATGGATCAAACACTACAAGGCCGGCACTTTTGCCCAGCGCGGAAGGTTCAGAGAAAACCACCCATGAGTGGTGAACCCAGTGTAGAAGGTTCAGAGAATTCTATCCATGAGTGGATCGTGCGGTCTAGTTACACGAGTGCTGGTTGTGTGTGGTAAGTATATATATATGCTTAGAGTACAGGCAAGCACCCTGTTGACTCTATCTCGGTGGCGAGCAACCCTGAGGACACGGCGCATTAAACTTTGCGTAGGCACTTTGAAGTCGGTGAGCAACCGCAGCCTCACAATCGTGTTGCATGGCACCATCACAGTCGACAGAATAGAACGTATGTTTATTTAGATGCTGAGAGTACTGGCGAACACCCCGTCGATTCTTACTCAGAGGCGAGCAACCCTGAGGACACGGCGCATTGAACTTTGCGTGAGCACTAAAGTCGGTGAGCAACCGCAGCTTCGAGCGTGTTGCATAGTCGCCCTGAGTGGTGTTGAGTTGGATAATATTAATACGTAAAAGTCGGAACGTGTTACATTATTACGTAGGAGGCGGAACATGTACAACATCATTACGCAAGAGTCGGAACAGGCTAACATTATTACGTAACTAGTCGGATCGTGTAGCACTATTGTGTATGTGGCGGACCATATATAACATTATTACGCAAGAGTCGGAACATGTAACACCATTACGTAGAAGTCGGAACGTGTAAGGCGCTGAGACGGAGTCACCGAATGCGCGCCCAACTCGAGTATGCTCATGAGGACAACACACCACACTCACACATTCAACCACATATCAGGAGTTTACAACTTTATTTTAAACACGAGAAGATAATAGCCCAATACATATGGACGGATTGGTTAGGTACGGCATGTAGAGGACACCTATACCCATCAGCTCTGATGATACGAGCATTTAGATGTTTCGTCCAACCTGTGATAATAGCAGAAAGAGGACAGTACATTGTCGATAGAGTTGTTATGTAGCATAATGGTAACCACCCGCAACATAGGTGGACGAGAAGCGAACAATTTTTATTAAGGTTAGAAACGTTATGCTTTTAGTCAAATACGTTTACGCTTTTAGTCATATGCGTTTACGTATATATTTAAAGAAAAACAGGGCCTAGAAATGGGCCTAAATTTTTTAGTTTTTTAAAAAAGATTTTTTTTAAAGAACGTTAAACGCTTATAATATACGTTCATCGTTTTAATATAAACGTTAACATACATAAACACGTAATAACCAACATAAAACATATACAAACACGTATATCTCAGGAACTAAGCATACTATAGCACTCATATTTTCACACATAATAGCGGAGGTCATGTGCGTAACAACTACATGGCTTCCGCATACTACACACTAATACATTCGCACGCACGAGTAATTGCAATGGTGAGATCACATTTCATCGCATGCGATCACAATCAATAGAGACAATACATTTAAATTGGTAGATTTAGGGACCGTGCGTTAGTATAACATGGATCCGAGGATACAATGCATAACAAATAAATATACAATAGTTGCTATTCACATGAATACATATATAAAAATTAAATAAAAAATATGTACCCATTGCATGATCACATTTCACACAATTCACGCAGACAGGATAATTTACACACATTACTAACAGTACTACTAAACTATCCTTACGCTAGAGGCGTATGGAGAATCATAATCGACCACACAAGGTTCATTATACAATATCATGGAATCGACTTCCATGATATAACAAAGCATAACTAATAGTGCGTAATCACACAGCTGGAGGTCATTACGACTTCAATTTACATGATACAATACAGTCATGATAATTATACAGACTATTAGAAAGTATATCACACATCAACAACCTATACAGCTTATTACGCTCAAATTTATAACGCACATAACCAGTTTTGTCACACTGTTATACTATTAAATGTCACATCAATTAATAGTTGAATCAGACGTACCAATTTACAGCAAACTTAAGATCATTTACAGCTTTATTAGCATGTTTCTAAAACAAAATAAGAAAATACAGCATAGACAATAAACGCCAACGGGTTCTAATAACACGGTTTATAATAGATAACAAGGCTGTATAGTTGGTGGCAGACAAAATATATGGAATTCGCTGTTACGATGACACTTAACCATTAATACGAAACTCAGAACACTCACAATAATAAACATGTACACACGGACCTGTAGATATAATTTAATATCTCATATATATAGCAGTCCTATTCAGTATATTTATATAAATAGGAACATATAATAAGATCACAAATACTGCCGAGTACATAATGAATCAGACTATTGGGATAAAAGATACTATACTATTATATCGCAATCACATATTACCATAAAACATTGTAATCAATAGCGGTACATTTAAACACTCACAATATAATATTGAATAATTATCATTATAGTATATGTTCATTATACAAAGACTATAGAGCATGTAATACTTACCACAAATAGATAGGATATTCACTATATAGTCATTGTACATTTATAATAAATTCAATGTTTAGACAATTGCGAAGAGATACAAGATATTATAGTTGGATGCTACATCCTAGCATACATATTGATCAAGATAGGAACCACATGACAGTGCGATAACACAAATATATTATCATTAAAATAAAATAAAAATCACAATTTACATTTTCATTCTATCTGAAGGCACGAAAACCAAAATTAATGTGAATGCATCTGGCTACACTCGCAGACACGTTATCAACAGAATATATTAACATTCGTGCATTACCGAAATTACAATACACAAGTATTGACTTAGGTATTGAAATAAAAGTGCTTATGATAAACAAGGATAGTGTTATATAGATATACAGAAGCGCATACAATTACTCAAAGCGCATCGTTTTACATGGGACATGGATAGACATTATACAGTAGACAAGAACGAACAATTACGAGGTTCAGAGACATCAGAATACTTACAAGGTGATAGACTTCTTGTTGGTTACTTCATATATATATATACAGATACAAATAATACGTTTACGATATCAAAATAGTTCCATGCGTCATAGTAGACAGATAGTTATTCGAATTTACTAGGTCGAACGTACGATGAGTCGTAGTAAAATAGATAGTGTTTGAAAGCGTAGTTACGTATTTGTTTTAATTTTATATATTATAGGTAGAAGCTTAACGTATACCATTATTCACGTCATACATTTCAGATAACTATGAGGAATACTACGCAAACGGCTTTCCAAAAAAAGTATAAAGAACGATACTGACTGTTTTTATTTTAATCGTTTGTTGTATTATTTTTATTTTTTATACTATGTATTTAATACAAATGAGAGTACTTTTGTCTGTTTTTACAGTTGAAGTGCGGGTCTTCCCAATGAATATTTTGTATTTTACGACTTCTCTGATAATTTTAAAAGCATGTAAATTTTACGACGATGCAGTAACCCCACGATCTGTGTAGGATACTTCCCTTGTATTTTACTTTTATATTTTAAATTAGACATGTCGATATAATATACATATTCGTCGAACGACCAGACTCCAACTTGGCGGGGCTGTGGACAAAGTACCCTAGGCGGATATTTAGGACCGGACGTGAGGACCGGACCAGGGAGAGGAATTTAAGACCGGACCAGGGAGAGGAATTTAAGACCGGACCAGAGGACTGGACCAAAGGACCGGACCGATTAGTGCAATATAATAATTTAATGAGATAGAAGTGATGACTCATACGAAACCATAGAGACGGGTATTTTCACATAACCCGATGGTAGAGAAAATCTCGTTCCACATAGGATCGTGATTAATAAATATAGCAGGCGCGCCATTCCCCATGGCACTTCTGACTGAGTTCACTTATTTCAGACTTAACACTCTTTATTAAGTGTTACTTGGTTTTGACCACAGCTGGTGGTGAATTTGTGGACACCGGGGCAGTCAGAGCAGAGACAGCCGTCGGTGCGATAGTCGAGGAATGTGAACATGTACGTATTTGTACAATCATAGCACAGAGCCGGATTGGTGTAGGCTCGAAGCAGCGGTTGAAGCTGTCATGTCTATCTTTGTCCCGATTTGAGGTTGGCGGTTTACCCATAACCAGTTGGTAGTAGTATTGGCGCCGGGCCATTGACGTGAGGACCGGACCAGGGAGAGGAATTTAAGACCGGACCAGAGGACCGAACCAAAGGACCGGACCGATTAGTGCAATATAATAATTTAATGAGATAAAAGTGATGACTCATACGAAACCATAGAGACGATAATTTTCACATAACCCGATGGTAGAGAAAATCTCGTTCCACATAGGATCGTGATTAATAAATATAGCAGGCGCGCCATTCCCAATGGCACTTCTGACTGAGTTCACTTATTTCGGACTTAACACTCTTTATTAAGTGTTACTTGGTTTTGACCACAGCTGGTGGTGAATTTGTAGACACCGGGGCAGTCAGAGCAGAGACAGCCGTCGGTGCGATAGTCGAGGAATGTGAACATGTACGTATTTGTACAATCATAGCACAGAGCCGGATTGGTGTAGGCTCGAAGCAGCGGTTGAAGCTGTCATGTCTATCTTTGTCCCGATTTGAGGTTGGCGGTTTACCCATAACCAGTTGGTAGTAGTATTGGCGCCGGGCCATTGGCGCGATCTCTTTGTTGGACCAGCGTTTTATTTAATTCTTCTTATTATCGTCATAGCGTTGGTGGAGGGCTACATGGTTGGTGTACGTGTTAGAGTACGATGTAGTAGACTTTAAATAAAGTGCAAATGTATGTATTTATTTCTGACCTCACCTTTGGTTTTAAACCTAAGGTGTTTGTGCTAGTGTTCAGCCGCTTGGGCTGGCCAGGGTAAAAACTCATATGGTCAGTATGAGAAACTTTATTCGGAACACTTCAACACTTCGATGCTTTTCTATTTCAACTTCTCTGCAACTAAATCTCACGCTGATCACATGATGCCTTTCCGCATAGGTTGTGACTCACATAGAAGCACAGCTATTATTAATGTAGTAAACACATCAAAATACGATACTAAAACCTACTGAGTCTCTCTGAGGCTCAGTACGGTGTATTTATTCTTATATTTGATTGTCAACGTGATCTACAAATAATTCACCTCGTGTGAATTAATTGTAAACTAATTCTAACTCCACACTGATAGTGGTTTAAGGGGACTTTTACTACACTCCCCTCAAGCTCAAGCGTCACCAGTGATTGAAGAGCTTCAAAAATAAATGTCCTCTTAAACTATTGAAAATTAAACAAATAAAACTAGTAGTGTAAATTAAACAATATATATATATATAAACTAGTGAAAACCCTTCTGCTGAGTAAGTTCGTGCCTTGGAAACTGGTCTTTTGAACCATTCCGGCTGTGCTGGTATATTTTCACCCACCAAAAAGCTAGGGTATCCGCTGGTATGTTTTCACCCCCCCATAAACTAGGGTATCCGCTGGAGTTATACTCGCCTATAAGCTCGAGTTGTGGAATCGTCGTTCGCCTCTACACCGTGGTGAAATCTCACGAAGAGAGACAAACTCCGATCCGGAAGTAGATGATAGACATCTAGTATTCATCAACGTAACGTTGTAATTATTGTTCTTGTGCCGCTTTCTTCTTCTGGCGAGTTTGCTCGGCTTTGTGGTATGCAGCGATATCATTCGGATCGTCAAAATCTTCGGCTGACTCCCAAGTTGGATCACCTTCCCGCCAGCGAACCAAGTATTCTGTATTTCCTGTGGAATCATTCTGTCTATGTCGAATGATGTAACGGAACGAGGAACTACCCTGCCACATATGATCTTCTAAAGGTTCTTCGGTGGCTCTATGGACTAATCGCAAAAGTTCCACTCTAACTGGGTTACCTTTGAAAGTATCTGGAAGTGAACCATCCTTGTGTGTCAGTTCATATCCTTGTCCCTGTCTGGCTTTGACAACGTATGGTCCAAACATTGGTCGCATTGCTTTGGTTGTGCGACCTTCGGACCGTACCATTACTACATCCCCTGGTTGAAAGGCGATAAAGTCGTAAGCATGGAGGCGGTCAAACTGCCTGGATAGTGTGTCTGCATATTTCTGCGTGACCTTGTAAAGCGTCGGCAAGATAGTGTCGTGCAAACGATCCAGCCGGTGTGCCCAAGCCTCATTGGTGACCGGCTGATTCCCCGGAAGGTCATCCGTGAAGTCAGCAAACGGAACATGACGGTGACCGAAGTAAGCACTGAATGGTGCTGTCTTGTGTCGCCGAGATATTCGGAGGTTCTGGCACAGCATAATAAA
>NW_014040034.1:59091-63514 GCF_001186125.1 Sphaeroforma arctica JP610
GCAGTGTACGCTGAAACTGCTGCGTCAGTGTGTGTAGTCCAAATGGCGCTGATGTAAAAGAATACTGGCTCTTGCCATGTGTGAAACTGAATAGATACGTTTTGTGTACAGTTTTCAGGTGAGCATAGATACTGTACGGGAAGCGCAGTGATGGTTTATCGTGGTCCCAGGCGGGTTTCGTCAGAGGGGTAAGTGGATTTGTGCTGGCTATTTAGTTGAGTTGTATTCCCAGGCAACCTCCGAGGTAGTCCGTGAATGGTCGCGCGGGGAGCAGGCCGCAAAAGTGAAGTAAGTTTGTTTGATGTTTGGGAAACCGAGGGTATTTAGTGCCCGCGTTGATGGCTGCTGCTTGGATGAGTACAGAGTTAAAGCGCTCGAATAGGGGATCCAACGCATCCTTCCATATAGGCGGAGCCCAGGCAATAATGTTAAGCCCATATGTAGCCGTTGATAGGATGGATGTTTTGAACATCACCAGTCGGTTGCGGGGGTGTCGCCAGCTGAAGCCATGTAAGTCATAAGCGCGGAAAGCGGCGATACCCAGTGACAATACTGCAACCAGGGATTGTTGTTCGTGGCTGAACTTCAGCAATTCCACCCTGCAATTCACCAGGGCTCATGCGATAACTGCATAATGTAAAATATTCAAGGAGAAAATCACGAAGTGACACTCCATTTACGAACGCCGGAGGTGTATCAGCACGTGCAAATGTTTCATTTACGTCTCCAGCTAATACTGACATAGCTTCTCTCGGAATATATAGATCAACCAATAGTTTGACCAATTCAATATCATCTTTGATATTGACATTGTTGATTACCGCTTGCTGTTCTATTCATTTACGTATTGTTTCAATCTCATCTTTGGCCTTGGTATCAATATGTTTCCTACTTTCAACGATGACATTGATATCTTTCTCTTCATTTGATTCGTAGCAAGGGTTATGCCATTTGTCTTTACACCAAGCGCAGCTTTTCCATTCTGCTGCAGACACCCACCTGTTACATATAAAGCACGGTGTATCCAAAATGATTATAGATGAAGATGTATCCATAGTTGAGTGATCAATGTATTATAAGTATTATGTGCGATGTGCGATTTCTATGTGATATTTGACAATAAAACAATTTTAGTGCTATTGTAATCGATACAATCTGATTCGTACAACATTTTTATTGCCTACGAATTTTTAAAATTTATGCCTCTGTACATTTTAGAATATGTAAATTTTGTAAAATGTTCTATTTTTCACAAAGCGATGTACTAGATTTTCATACAATTTTTTTTGTCCGTACGTTTTTTGAAAAAGTCGCAATTTCATAGCGAGGAATTATCGAATTAAACCCAAAATTCAAATTTATGTAAAATTCCCGTAATTTCAAGTTAGGTTTACTCTCATATCTTTAACTCTATTACTATTGGCCAATTCATTATATATCTCGTTTTAGGCTTGTTCTCTTTCAAATGAGCTGCTACATATGGGAAACGGACTATTAGCTGATTTAGCTCCGAAGCTATTCTATATGCAAACATTGACCAAATTGACCTCTTTACGGGGTTAACGGGTGCTTTTGAAAGAATATGTAGAAATAAAAACTTTCGACTCAATACTTTTGTTCGACACTGGTGACACAGGATAGATATCGAGAAGGCTGCGACGAGAAAAACACATGTACGAACTACAGGTCTTGTACTTGTCTAAAATCACTTCAAAATAGAAAGGAAAGTGAAGCTTATTTTAAACAAGACCACTCGCATAGTCACAAGTCAGTTTCAGTTTATTTATGTTGGCAATAGCAGAACACCGCTCACACAGACCAATGTCTATCCGAAACTAATTGAACGGACGTGGGACCGGACAGGTTATACTTTCCACGAGAAGCAGACGCACGTGCATTCAAACGGGCAAACGTCCCTATGGTATACGGGTTTCCTAAGCATCACTAAAGGGTGGCATATAGACACCCTCAGTATACTCGCATATCATGAGACCTTCGCCCGTTTAAATACACACGTAGTTGCCACAGCCTGACCACGGCTGCACACAGAATACTTCCTCATGCATAATATCCTCACGGGCTTCGATAGCATCCGCAGGTGCAATACCTTCTATGCAATGGATAGGACTCGAAGTGCAATCATATCGCACTCGCGTGCCTATAATATTTCAGGTGAAGTCAACGACCGGGCACACGCACACTCACACAGGCGAACGTCCCTACGTGTGAACATTCCGGATGCAACCAGAATACTCACACGGGTAGAAACATTCGCCCGTGTAAGTGCGTTTGTGAACGATGTGACTCGTACAGGCCAGCTTTAGTAATGAAGTCATCAGAGTGATAAAGTACTTCTCGGCCCAAACAACGAGATCTGGAGAAAAACATCTCATTCTGGCACGCTGTCGCGCATGAACCCAGCAGTACTTCATGTAGAAGAAGCGTAGGAAACCAGGCCTCTCAGAAGGTTCCATCCATTGCCAACAGCCGAGGTGTCAGAAGACTACACAGCCGGTTCGTCACACACAGCAACCCATGTAGCATTGTGGCAATGGGGCCCATCAACATATCGAATCGAAAATATCACCTCCGCATGAACGCTTCACGGAGGAGCGTCCTGTCGCAAGCAGCTTCCCCGGCAGTCGAATCCACACTCACACGTGCTGATACAAGATCAACACAGCCAACATTGAGTATATACACACGTTCAGCACATATTTTAGATATGGTTTTAAGTGCGCGTAAGTGGTCTGGCGTTTCGTGTTGCGAGTTGTGAACTTTTATGCATTTGAGGCTGTGTCGCTGTGGCTATATTTAACCCCGGTGTTGTTGTTCAATATTTTCAGTTTGGGGTTTTCAGTTTCTGACGACTTTCTCTCGCTGCCTCGCATACTCGTTTTTTTGTGTATTAAAAATTGATAGAATAAAGACATCGACTATTGTTTTGAATTCGATTAATTGGGGTAAAACTTTAAATCTATATTTATAGTCAATATTCATTGGATAATATACTAATACTGAAGTTTACAACTCCACATTGTGATTGTTGTCATTGGATTGTTGTCATTGAAGTTTTTTATGTATATATATATAGTAAAATACACCGGGAAGCAATTTTCTATATATATAAGACATATAATAATGTCTTTTTTCATTAAAAATATTATAAGTACATATATGCATATGTATGTATATATGAATCTGTCAATATACGTATTTAATATATATATATATATATATATACATATATATGTGTATATATGATAATATTACATAAATATATCCGTGTATATATGTATATATTTTAAAATATATATGTTTATAGTATATATTTTTTATATGTATATACATTATATAATTTTTAACACCCCTTCCATGTGCTAAGGGGATAAAATAGGGCCAAAAATAAAGAAGCGTTCCTGATTTATTAAATCTGGACTTCAATTTATTCCCAATATTTTTTTTTGGCGGCACCAAGGTCGTAGTACAATTGGAACACCTTCTACGCTTAGGAGTCTTAACACTACATCGGAAACCTCCAAAACGCGATTATTGGGTCTAAATATGCATAATTAGTAAAGTTTCAAAGTTGTCACGTGCAATTATTGTCAAAACAATATCGTATTTGCATTCTTATAACCGTAATGCAATCTACAGCTGCTAAAATCGAGAAAAAAAGTGTTTACGTCATTTGATGCCGTCGATTGCACGATGAATCTCATTTCCTGAACTTTTTGCCAATAGTCACTACTTATTCACCTACAAACGATTAACATAATTGTAGTTTAATTATGCTTATATAGATATACCGAAGGTCTGAAAATCATATTGAAGACGTATAATTGAATATGCACACCAAATGTTTGTCATTGATGGACACGCATGCACGTAAATGGTGATTTTGAGCAAGCATAATAAGCCTTTTATACCACAAAGATGATTTCTGAACTAATAATACTTGTATTTATTTTATATTAGAAGCCTTAGAAGGTTCAAACTGCTAATACGCGACCTGGAAATCCAAGATTTGACATGGTCGAAAAGTGCACAATCCTGCTCATAAATCGTTACATAACTGTATGAACCAGTAGAGCTACCAACTTGGCTCCTTCGCAAAATTCTTTTGAAATGCTTTTAGAAAAAGTCTAGAAAATACAATTGGGATTATATCCAAAACCGGATAGAGTGAATTAGGTTTGGTTCTTTAAAATCGAGTCCCCTTAGTCTATGGATGGGGTGTTAATATATATGTACATATACTCTATATATTTACAAAATCTATTTATATATATGTATATGTAATATACATATATTTACAGTATGAATATATATTACCATTATGTATATATAAAATATACAGTAGATATTTATACATATATACAGTATGTATATGTATGTATATACAATATATACAGTATAATAT
>NW_014040033.1:0-43673 GCF_001186125.1 Sphaeroforma arctica JP610
ATTAATAAATGATGAATCTGACTTGAAGATTAATAATACTATATCGTTTGATGTGCACATATAGTAGTAGTATCTGCAGCCAATTTCTCATGTTCAAATATAGACTATATACTAGACATTTTATACAAGTTCAACCTTTCTATCGCATTCACTACATCCTAATGTACACAATTACTTGCTATCTGTCTCCATCGATCAATTATTCACACCATCATCGGCTATTTTATCCTCCTAGAACCCATCGTTACCGACAACAAGTCGAATCAGTTCCTCAAAGCGTCGACCTCTGCTGCAGCGATGTCGAGGGGCGGCAACTCACCACTGCGCATGTCCACCACACACCACGGAGACTTGCAACAGATTTCGTTCGATTTCTCCGCTTCCGCTGAGCCACGTGGTTCTAATAACAGATCACAGCCCGTGACCCCCCGGCGTCAGAAGAGTCTGGATAAACTGCTGGCCAAAGAGCGCGAAGGCGCGGAGCGAAGGCGTTTGCGCGGGAGTGCTGAGGCGAGCGATGCCAGTGATGCGGAGACAGAGTTTGTGACGAGTGAGAGTGACTGGGATATGAGGAGCATCGGAGGCACCACTGCGGAAACCTACGCCTACGCTCAAGACCAGATAGAGGAACGCGCCAGGAATCAGGACGATGAGTACTTGCAAGCCAACCAGGAGTCTGGTAATGGGTACAAACAGGTCTACGAAGGGGCTAATGATGCGTACAACCAGGGGTATGACGAGAATGTGGTGATGGGCGTGGGCCAGACCCTGGCCAATGCACGTGATGCTATGAATGGCGACTTCTACGATGAACAAGACAATGGCGAGTACAACGGAGAGAGTGTGGGCTCGGTCAGCAATAGCGAGGACGAACCGGGGGCCTCAAATGGGCCTATGGATGCCGATGGCGGGGTGTTTGCGGCTTACTTCAAGCCTGCAAGCCAGCTGAGCAAGCCTAGTTCTCTGCGGTCGGTGCTGTCCACCATCGCCGATACCGGAGACGATACGTCGGACGAGGGGGCCGGCAACGTAGACCCAGCGACGTTCAGGGGTGTCGTTGCGAAGACGAAATCGCAGTACAGCAATGTCAAGCCACACGTGATGAAGCACTCGTCAACAGGCAATGTACTACAGACAATATCTTCAGATGCTGAACTCAGAGCTCAACCTCGGCCCCGCCATCCGAGTTCCGGTAACGTCGCGCCGTCTCGGCTGGCGTCTACATCCTACAAGTCGCTCAACAGTGCCAGTCCCACCCGCTGTACCGTGCCCTCAGGCAAGGACAAACGCAGCCTGAGTGTCAGCGATGCACGCAGGTCTTCCCTGTACCAGACACACTCGAGCGATGTGCTCTCTACCAGCAGTTCCATGGGTAATATCGTGAGCGGTAGCAAGAGTACAGACAACCTGCACGCGTTGGGAGTTGCGCCGAGAAAACAGAAACTCAAGCCACAGCCTCGGCCTATGAGCACCATCAATCCGAAGATCAATAGTATCTCGGGCAACCAGGCGAGGAGTAATATGAGTTATAAGTCAGGTACTCGAAGTAGGCCGAAGAGCACCGCGGGGTTATCTGATATCATTGGCGCGTATGGGAGTGCCGGAATGAACGGTTCTACTTCTGATGCAGGGGTTGGTTATTCACGCCGATTAAACCGGTCTAATTCATCTGGGCAGTTAGATGGGTATCAAGTCCAAGCGGATGGGTATGAGGGTCAAGGAGAGGTTTACTATGGCAACGCCCAAGGATATGATGGCAACCAAGGTGTTGATTTTAACAGCTATCACGAGTATAACAGCGGGAAGTATAACGGGAACAGTCCGCACTACCAGGAGGGCAACCATGGCAACTATGGCAACTATAGCAACTATCCGAACGACCACGATCACTTTCACGACAGTTACTCCGATTCCCACTCGACAGGATACGGCGGCAGCAATAGCACAGCCAGTCTGATGGGCGAGTACGAGAACCTGCTTGGTCGGGAGAGTATGGGTGTACCTGCGTACAGTGGCCTGGTCAATAAAGACCCACCCCCTGTACGCGCGCCACCGAGCGTGGGTTCTATGTTAAATGTGGATACCAGCAAATCGTACGGCAGTCAGGAGGGGAGCGGGAGTAGCACCAACAGTGTGGTCGAGCAGTCGCGGATGGGCCGGGGCAGGGCCAGCAGTTCGAAAAACATTCCAAGCGGCAGTTACATGGAGGCGGATGCGAATGGCCAGGGTGTGGATGCGAGTGAGAAGTTGAAGATGAGAGAGACCAGCCAGTCGAAGTTACGGTCGGAGAACACCATGTCTGGTGACTTCTCGAATGCGCGCATGCGCAAGAAGAAGTCAGGTACCTCCGGATCGGATAAGAAACGGAGGACAATAGTCATGCTTAACTTTGTAAAGCCCGGGAAGTCGAGTTAACAGTGTGGCTAATGCGCTTGGCCATTGCTTGCCAATTGTAACTATAACAAAACTGTTCTTGTATGGGCTTGTACCGTACCGAGATGGGTATTGAAGCAATGTATGAAAAGCGGATAGCCCGAGCCCAGAACTGGGGCAAGACACTGTGATAGCACGGGGATGTAAACCCATTCTTATACATTCGTGCCGAGTTCTGCTAACCGTTGGCGCAACATGCAGGATGTGCATCGACATCTAAGAAATACCATATCTATACCTCTGCCTTGACCAGCCAGAGCGCTAGCAAATGGACTACACTGTACACACCCACCTTTAATTGTCGTCTGGTCCTGTCTCAAACGGAGCACACGCACATACAATCAGTGCTCCCGAGAAACTACATCAGGTCTATTTAGAAGTTGTATTTAGCTGTGATAGAAAATAACACATAGTTTCTCTATATTGGGGAACATAAACACGTTGTTTCTCCATACTTGGGTGTCGCCTGGTATTGTATGGCGTAGGCTAATCGGTATCAACGCTGAATGCCAGCATTCAGCCGCATTATACACAGCAAGCCTTCCAGAACTCGTGCGAGAGGATTCGATCGATATTACACGGATATTGATAGCCAAGCACGGAATGGAGATGAGCACACACGTCGGGCCATACAATCGACACCGACACATGGCAAGTCATTCCGTCGGCGAGAAAAGGGGATGATTGTGAAGGGCTGTAGCGACGCTCGACAATACATACGAACACACACACACAAATCATGTGAGCGGCGTGCGAGCATGGATACTTACGTATATACGGGCAAAACGATGTGTCATGCACGTGCGCAATCACGTTCTCGTAAACGTTTCCGAAAAGTATGGATGCGCGTGTGTTATGACGGAAATGCACGTACATAAATAAGCGGTTTGCGTATACTTGCGCTCTTTAGCAATACACTTACGCAACTGCGGTATCACCCACGTGAACAAATACATACACATACAGATTTGCAAACACGTGATCATGCATGTACACGAAAACATGCGTATACACTTACGCAAATGATGAGTGCGCGTGGATGAAATTGTACGCATAAGCGTGATGAATGCGTCAACGTACACGCATCCGAAGGGGTATGCGTGCTGCGAGCGACAGTCCCCAGGGCTTTATGTGAGCTATCAGTTAGTGGACGGTTCTTCGCAAATTGTACATGAGAAAAATAAATAGTAAAACCTCATATGCTTTTGTATAGCGCTCATTTTTTTGTGGCGAGGTGTTGTGGGTGATATAAAAAGCGATATTCTAACTGATTGCATTGAAATTGCAATACATGTTGTGCATCATGAATATAAATTGAGATTAGAGTAGTTCCTCGATATTCATATGTCGCGAGAGTTGTTGTATTGAGCCGGTACGATTAATTTTGATGCTCAAACATTTAACGGACTCTGACGTTCACACATTCTCCGATTTAACGATCAAAAGCTGTCTGTTTCGATACTGTAGACTTAATACTGGCAATACGACTCCACAATATTATAATTTTTCCACCTTAATTCTGGAAATATTAATATACCAATAGTTGTAGCTTCGAACATCCGAGCTACAAAGCAGAGTGGTGGCGGTGAGAGACAACGCAAACGTTAGAAACCTCCTGCAAGAGGCAGCTGTTGGGTTGAAGAAATTCTGCTTTATATTGCATTTGATTAACTTCTGCACGATAACCGAACGATATTTATTCTACGGTATAGTTGAGAAATCATGGTTGCCAAAACGTGCGATTATCAGTGTAGCGGGGATTTTCGATATTCTATGGATGTTTCTTGAAAGTCATTCAGCACTCATCCTGTTTAATATACTTTCCATAGTGCGAAATATGTGCGACCTACCTAAAAGAACAAACTCATTCTCTTTAAGTCCTCGACGGCAACTACAAACCCCATCTGCTAGGAAGACCTCTTTTCGTTTACTCAGTCATCCAGCGTCCAGCTTTAAATTTCAATTTTTTTCTTATGTCAGTCACCTTCATAGAAAACCGTCGCCCCGCAGTTCACAGGCCACACATAGTTCAATTAATAGGGAATTATAACTTAAAACATACAACTAGTTGCGTATTTTTTTTTCTCGTTCTTACTAACAGTATGGTTCAAACCCACGGTTTATTATTTTTGCAATTCAAATTCGTTCACGAATTAGACCTCCACGCCCACCTGCTCCGTCGGTGTACGTTCTCATTGCCGGTCGTGTCGTTCATTTGAAACACACACTTGCGACAGCCAGTTCGTGCAATTCCTCTGGGTGACTGAAGGCGTCGTTTAATCGTACCTCAGACCCTTTTCTGCGTTCAAGTTAACAGCAGATGTTTTGACAGCTTGAACCACTGATTCCACTATCCAGACAACCTTCAATTGCCGCGTTTCCATTGTACGTGGAGGGTACAGGACAATTTTTACCAGCGATGGTTCATTCAGTGCACGTTCTGTCGAAGCTGTCGGGGAAGACGGCACCCCCGAAGTGCCAGCTACGAGTAAGTCAGCGAGTACTGCGATGGTACTCAAGGTGTTCGTGTTGGGTTTCTATTGATGACTTGATGTTATTGCAGTCCCATCAAAGCCAGCTGCTTATAAAAACTTGAGAAGTTTTTTTTGTAAGACCTGCATATTAGCCAGCGTGAAGTTCTTGTACGGAACGTGTGGACATTGTAACATACGAACACTGATAAAACATATATACAGTAGTCACTCAGTAATACAGTATTGCTGGTGACTGTGGTTTGTTCACAAATAGACAACAGTAGGCACCAGCCAGTCATACCTTATCTGTCACATGTTAGTTGTATTGTTCGGACGAAAATCTGGAGAAGTACGCTACTGGGATTAATTGGCCATCTCGGCGAACAAATGGGCACCCGCCTATCCCAACGAATTCGTACGCGTTAAAGTATTACACGAGTTGCTCGTGCATTTCGGGTTTAGTGAGCTATATAACGATACAAAATTCTCTTTTCCTACACTGCAAATTGCAAAGCTAAAAATATAATGACATAAAACTTCTACCTTTGAGTTATAAGTCACTTCTATTGAAACCAAAAAGAGGGACCTCTAATACTGTGTTCTTCATATCTAGCTGTGCGCTAAATAGAACATCATTATTGGCATGCTGGGTATGAGATATAATAATGGTGTATCACTTTTGCTAAGTTCATACTTGAAATACAGTTTGGTACTTATGAGGCTGGTGCACCTTACACACCCCAACTGCCGTGATCGAAGGATAGTAACCTTGAAGCGGACGTAGTCGTCGGCAGCTTAGATACCCAAGACAATAGTGCATAGAGAACTAATGCACATGGATGACGATAGTTGCGTGGGGATGGCAAGCGCTCTAAAGTTACACTAAGACAAAGATAGATTGATGGAAACGAACCATATGCGACCGGCAAGTGGGTGATCGATGAGGGAGAACTGGGAGTCCGAAATAGTTGATGCGTGAACGACGTGTTAGGACGGCCACGACTGTATCGCACATGACAGCAGTGGGAGGGGAAGTGACGGGAACGAGGAAGTATAACATAGGTAAAGCATAAACACCAAGCTCGAAGGGCGAATGCGGCAGGTGGTGGGCACATACGTTCAGGTTGCGGCCCACTAAACGATGAAAGGGAGATGTGGGCGAGGAACTCACATCGCAGTGTGGCCACATAGTAAAAGATGTGGCGGACCTAATGCCTCAGTGAGACAGCTGTGATAGTGATAATATGCTCTCAGGGCAAGGGATAGAAGTAGCGATGGCAACCCGGCCAAACAGAAGACATATATGTAAAGTGATCGACATATCTGCATGTATATGCTGACATAAATTTACCATGAAATGTACATTTGACATAAACAAGAAAATTCCGTACGTTTTCACTTTGTTAATTTGATCAATTGCTTATTGATCTGGGTTGGTATTTAACCGACGCCAACATTTGGATAAACGACATATCACACATATCGTGATGACCATGTCACGACATGGTGACGTCAGGTCCGCTAAAGGTGACATCAGTGGATATCAAATATAACTAAACGAATGTCCTACTGACATTTTTCCGATCCATTGATCTCAGATCAGCCAGATAGGCCAATACGCGATTGATTTGAAAAGGGGTGGTTGTAGTAGCAGTAGTGACAAGCACCAGGATATGGACATTGAGGTCCAAACACCGGCTGATAGAAGAAGGGGACTAAAATTTGGTTTAGGACATACATATGGATATTCATATGTATAAATATGATTCATGGACTAGCCTCGTTTTCTTTGTAGCGTAGATTGCCGGACAATGACCAAGTATTTTGTATACTAGTCAGTAGATGTGACAGAACATTTAGCTTAATTGATAGTAAACTACGGGTAAGGTCTACTACAATTACAGACTACAAGTAAGACTACAAGTGCAAGATTTATTAAAATTACTTATTTCTTTTCTTGCATGGATAGATCACTGATTGAGAATACACTTCTGATCACAACTACACTTCGATTCACACTTCCAATCACGACTACGTATAGCTCACTAGCTCCATGTAGGTTTACTAGTTGGTAGTATGCCGGTATCTTTCAACACCGACCCACAGAGTCAAGGACGCTCGAAATCACGTCGCACTCCTGTGATGTACTACGGGCGTCGGAACAGACCGATCTTGACTTTAGTTCACGATTGGGACGTAGAGAAGTTTCAAGAGAAATACACATGACTGATCCCCCGAAGCGGTTGAGCTGCCTGTGATGTACTACGGGCGTCGGAACAGACCGATCTTGACTTTTCTTTGCGATTGAGACGTGGAAAAGTTTCAAAAGAAATACACACGACTGATCCCCAAAGCGGTTGAATTGATGTATTTCCTTTTTCCATCCAGATTAAGCTGGTGGCAACTTTAGGGACAACTAGTACGGTGATTGAGGTTTTGAATGCTGGCTGATTGCTTATTAGGGCAGTGCAGCCCATCTGAGGAAGATGCAGCATAGTGCAAAACTGTTAAAGGAGACACGCAAGCAGAACATACCTTCTCAAACGGATGAGTGCTTTAAGCTGTTCTTCTCTCTGATATGGACAAGTATGGCGTGCTGTCGGCTGTCTACCATCTATGCCGGTGCGCAGTGATTGCGGGGGTGCTATGTTGGTACAAGTTGTCGACGGCAAAGATGTGGTCGAATCGTTCCAACTGGAGACCGTACCCCGGTCAAAGCTGCTGCTGGCCCGCGCTTTACTCTCTTTCTGTGTGACCAATGTGACTTTTCGGATGACAGAGATATTTGGCCTCATGGTAAACATCCTGCTGCCGAACCGGCCAATCAGAACCACCCACAACAAAGGAGTGGGACGTGCAGGCAACTATGGCTGACAAAATAATTTATGAGGCACGAGAACACATTATATAAACAATATCACCGAAGACAAATGTTGGGACTACACCCAATTTTGATTTGCCCATGGCACGTCCAAGCCTTACAGATTCCTCACATATGGTGACGGATTTCTGGAAAGCGTACGAGATGGATTGGGCTAGCCGTGCACGAACGGATGAGATTCCACATATGACAGCGGGTTATCCAGACCTTCACTTTATCGATATTTGGATTCGGGAAGCAATGAATTAATTAGAAAAGAAACCACTTTAGAAACCTTTTGTCTATATCGAAGGCATGGGTTGGCAATATTGCGGAGTGTGTGATGGTTTGCAACTCAATGGAGAGCTGACTACCTTCGACGATGACATACTTTTTACTCCTACAGGTCGCTGGCGACTACGCCCAGCGGTGGAACACATGTAGATTTACCTTTACCAGTGTAACTGCTGATTTCCAACCAGCCGCATGGCTCAACAGGATGGTCGTGAGTATCCCACGTCCAACCTACACCTGAGCCAGGCTAGACTATTCTCTCTCAGTGGGGCGAACCGAGCGCGAACGCACTTATTTATCTGCGTTTCCCCCCATAGTTCCGGTCAAAGTGCCAAAATACCTTTTTTTTTTCAATCACGAAAATACCTTCATTTTTCGCATACATTTTCCTTATTTAGGCATATACTGATGGCGGCAAAATAACAATTTATAGGCCGTATAAACCCGATGTTTTAGTCTACCGTCCCGATTTATTCAGCTTATATTCCTATTTTTTGAGGTTGTTTGCCCTATTCCCGATTTATATTCCCGATTCATACACCTGTTTTTTGTCTTGTTTTTTTTTTGTCAATGTAAAATTTGTTTTTTTCACAGGCTAAGAAGCCCAGCTGTACCGTCCCGATTTACATGATTTTCCATTCCTAATTTTAACAGTATATAATCCTATTTTTTGAGGTTGTTTGGCATATTCCCGATTTATATTCCCGATTCATACACCTGATTTTTGTCTTGTTTTCTTTTGTCAACGTACAAATTGGGGTTTTTTTTCACAGGCGAAAAAGCCCAACTGTACCGTCCCGATTTACATGAATTCCAATCGTATTCTTTACAGTATAGAATCTTATTTTTTGTGGATGTTGGGCATATTCCTGATTTTTATACCCGTTTTTTATCTTTTTTACATGAACGAAAATGACAAATAACGATGCTACCCGACCAGACGAATCGAGTAGTTGCAGCAGCGACGACGACATTACAGTCGATACGGATACGAGTTGTGACAGCGACTACAGTGGCGACGACGACGATGACGACAATTCAACAAGCGGTACTGTGTGGACACCAGTGGCGGTAAAGAATCGCCCAGCAACCGGCATCATGCCAATGTGTGGACTGACAAAAAAGGGGAAACTGTAATTTATTCGCGTATACGCAGACGACTGCTACAGTGGGACGAGCGTCATGTTCGCAAAGCTGGAGAAGGCGATTGACAAAGTAGCACCGGGGACGAGTGTCATTGTGCGACTGTTCTTTATGAACGGACCAAGCGAGAACCGAACGCCGTCGTGGGCAACGACAAAAGGTGAGAAGGGGACAAACGACTGGAGTAACGCATCAGAGCTATTTAGAAAGTTGACCGTGCATTTGCGCAATGAAAACTGATGCTTCCTATTGCAGCTTGGATTTGGCTTTTGGAGCGAGTTCCACGTGTTGGAATTACAATGAAACCAGGCATCAACTTTCCGAGTCCGGCACAGGTGGATATACTCTTTGATATTGTCAACGTCAACCGCGGCCCGCCACAGGTCACCGTGAGCGTGGGTGTGGGCGACAAGAAGCGTGTGCTCAGCGACAGTTTCCGAACGCATTCGACAATGGTATATTTTACGACTCGTTCATGAAGACCAAAGGTATTGAGTCGGCATATGAGACGAGCCTGTACAACGGATGTAAGTACAACGAGCGCGTATATACAATGAAAGGTGGGGAGTTCTCAAACGGCGAGGGTAAATTGTAGGCGATTATGGACACGACCAAATTGCTGATGAAAGCGCGCGCCATGCACTACATTCTACCTAACGGAACATCGGGCATCCTGTCGTTCAGCAGCTCCAAGGTCCAGGAACTGTCTGAATACATGGGGTATCGCCTCAAGGTTACGGCTGCAAGTAAAAACGCCGACGGGTACACTCGGCTCACAGTGTCCAAAGTAGGCATTGCGCCGACACTGTACGATCTGAACGTCGTGCACAAGGGTGTGACGTTTGAGCCAACACTGCGAAACCTGAAACCGGGGGCGAGTCGATACGTGTACGGCAAGATTATTGTTGGTGATAATACACAGTTCCAGGCCGAGGGTACGCGGTATCTGGAAAAATGCCACTGATGTAGGTTTTATAGCGGTTGGTGAAAGCGCCGGCAAGACCGGGTAGGGCAAGAACAGCATTGCCACAGGGCAGTATGCGGGCAGTGTCTCGCAGGCGGCAAATAGCGTCATTCTCAACGCGTCGGGCGCCGACCTCAACGCTACAACCGAGGGGCTTTTCGCCAGCCCCTTACGCAACTTGAACTTGGGTACCAATGTACTGTACTATGGTACCACACCGGCCGAGACCAAAGTAGTCGAGCTGGGGACGTGCGTAAGTGATTATCTAAGGTGGAACGGCAGCAAATGGGTATCCGGGGGCGACAAGGTGGTAATTGCGTGCGGTGCGGGTGCCAACGACCAAGCCCAGGGTGCTGTGGCCGTTGGGTGTAACGCAGGTAATTTGTCGCAGGGGCAATTCGGCATTGCAATTGGCGACAGTGCAGATTTCAGTTCACAGGCAGCCAACAGCGTGATTCTCAATGCGTCCGGTGTTGTTCAAGATGCTGCGAATGCGTGATTTTTAGTCAACCCCATTCGCAACGAACATCGTGCGGATCAGATGCTGTACTACGATACCAAGACACGGGAAGTTGTGTACAGTGACAAGCCAGTTCAGGGACGACAGGTGGCGTTTAGGACGTGTGTAGAGGTATTTGCTGCACACATCGGCAACGTGCGAGACCTTGGTGAACATGTCGATGCGCACGGCACATTCGGGATATCTGTTCCGCAAGACGAGCAAGTTCCTCGAGGGTCTCGCCGTCAAGAACGACGGCACGATTCGGAACATTGACAATTGCATTGTTAGCAATTCGTACGGCCCGTACAATTTGGACGGAAAGTATATTGTAAATAGCACGTTTTGTAACAACGGACGTGTTATTGAGAGATTTACGAGCTAGAAAAAAAAACGAATAAGCAGATTTGAGAAAACTACATGAAAATGAGGCCGTGATTATTTCATTCTCATTCTTACACTATCGATTTACAAACATGACTAAGCGTGCAATTCAAAACAAAATTACACCTACCACTAAGCGTGTATTCGTCGATGTGATGAATACTACACCTCGCGACACTAGTTCACCTCCCAATATCACTAGTTCTGTTTTGTGTGAATTATTCGCTATCTTGCACCTGGACTCAATATCTTGGTGTCCAAGTCACCCGACGGCACGTGGAACCCCACCACCATTCTTCAAACCCCACCAGGTTCCTATAATCTAGTGTTTAAGCTTGGGATGAAAGATGGTGCGAATACCGGGCGATCACGCTGTGTCGGGCGTGACCATTGGGTGGCCATGGAATTGCACCGCAAGATCAACGACCTCACCAGACCGCTAATCTGGGAGGAAAACAACAAGTTTGTCAAGACCGTGCTCCTCGTCGAGCAATCTGGAAACAGTATGGGGAAACCAAAATATATCGACGCACACCCCGGGTGTATCGGGAACAACCCCAACCTCGCGTTTGTCGATGAACGCCATTTTGGTGTGCGAAACGCCAGGACTAGAAAGAACATAGGTGGGCTTCTGGACGCGACCATGCACCGCATTACGTCAATCGGGATTACGGCGTTAGCTAGCATCACACGCACCAACGGAATTTACACTATGAACTAGCGTTGTGGTTTTTGAAGCACATACTGCGACTAGAGATTAATAGAGAAATATGCACAACACGAGAAAATTTCAAACCGGCAAATTTGCATAATTTTTTTATATCGATTAATGAAACCATTACATACCAAATCTACAGTTTCATCCAAAAACTGTGAATCCAGCAGACTATAAACAACCAATTTCTCAAAGCACTTGCCAAAAGCAACTAAAAACGTGCAGACAGAAAAAGCACCCACTGACAATACTGTCGAGGATAGTAGTGTGGGCAATGACATACAGAGCAGTATAATGGACGGTATCGCGCGCGAGGCACCCGAGACTTCCATAACCATCGGCCAGAGGGCTGCAGAGCACGACCAGGGGACATATGCAGTTGCGATTAGATTCGCGGCCGCAAGCGTATCCCAAGGGCACGATGCCGTCAGTGTAGATAGAGATGCCGGATTCACACAGCAGGGTATTGAAAGTATCGCCATAGGCAAAGAGTCCGGGCATAACAAGCAGGGAGTGCGCGCCATTGCACTGGGATTGCTCGCCGCCCACCAGCGCCAAGGCATGTCTGGAGTGGCCATCGGTGACAGTACTGGACTCGACTCGCAAGGTGCATAAGGTGCATACAGTATTGCTCTGGGCCCATCTGCAGGTGGCGAACACCAGGGTATATAAGTCGTTTCCATTGGATTTGGTAGTGGCAGCAAGTTTCAGGGCAACAGTGCGGTTGCCATTGAACGAGATGCTGGCACGGTGGACCAAGGTCTCAAAGCCATAGCTGTGGGGTACGGTGCCGGCGCGAACACGCAGTCGCTCGGTAGCGTGGCAATTGGCGATCTCTCCGGCAACATGGGACAGGATATGAACGGTGTTGCGCTTGGGCCGTCCGCCGGACAGATGATGCAGTATATAGGTGCCGTGGCCATTGACCATTTGTCGGGGTTTACTGACCAGAGTGTTGGTGCCATTGCCGTTGGGCGACTCGCCGGTCAGACTGGGCAGAGTGAGCATGCACTGGCATTTGGCTTTGGTGCGGGAAATTTGGACCAGGGTGATGATGCCATAGCCATAGGCAGGTTGGCCGGACAGACGCAGCAGGCCCCTAATAGTGCTATTCTAAACGCGAGCGGTGTAGCGTTGGACGCTCTGACCGAAGGGTTGTTTGTCGACCCCATTAGGGGTGCAGAAATGACTGACCATGTGTTGTATTACGATACAGACACAAAAGAGATGATTTTCAGCAAGCTTCCTGAACTGGAACAGCAGATTGGTGACGGGACATGTGTATCCGACTATCCTCACTGGGACGGGTCCAGCTGGGTGGCGGGGGGTACGGAGGTGGGAATAGCCTGCGGTGCGGCGGCAGTGTCCCAAGGCTGAAATACAGTAACAGTGGGCAAAGATGCCGGCAACGACTCACAAGGCGCAAATGCTATTGCAGTTGGTCAACTCGCCGGCCAGATGGGGCAGGGGGAAGATGCTGTGGCCGTTGGTGGTGGGGCCGGGCTTGACTCGCAGGGTATATACGGGCAACGCCTTCTTTTTGCCCAGAAAAACCTCATTTTTATTCACCGATTGCAAAATCGCCTTCTTTTTTTACCATTCTGAAAATCACCTTCTTTTTGAACCATGTCCCAAAATCACCTTCTTTTTTTACCAATTTTTTTTTTGTGTGTTTGGCAGGGTGGCTCTGAGCCCTTGCCAGCTAGCCCAGCCAGCGAGCCGGGGCCTGTATGTGCAATTTGCCGTGGCCATTGGAAGCCTTGCGGGTGAAACGAACCAGGCTGAGGGTAGCATTGTCCTAAACGCATCAGGGGCGGCACTGAACGCGGCGAGCGCGGGCAATTATGTATTTTTGAAATCAGATTTATTTGACGTATAAAATAAATAGAAGATGGCGGCCTTGATCATCTTTGCGATGATATTTTTGCTACTCGTGGTGGTTGGCGTAGTCTGTGCACTCGTATATTTTACGTCCACCACTGACGACACGACCACAGCCACAACCGAAACAGCGACTACGGTCAGCACGGCCGCAGACTCTACTACTGGAGCCCTGACTAACCGATCATGTACTACTACTAGTGGTGGGAGTGGCAATCGTCAAATGCCGCGCCTTGGGCTCGGTGTGTACGCTGGACAAGAGGCCAAGGGACTGGATGTGGGCTTTGAGTGGAGATACTACACCATGGCCGAGCTCAGCAGCCCCACGAGCAGGGGCGAGTACAACTGGACGACACTGGAAAAGGATCTGGTAGGCGCCAAGTCCCGTGGCCGGCCAATGGTCGTGCGGATCCAGGACCAGAGTGGCACCAACTCTGGTGACGACCAAAAGTCTTTACTGCCCCCGTACGTGAGCCAGCCGAACAAGGTGCTGTTCGGCAGCTCAAAGTTTGTGGGTGTGGACTGGTCGTCCACGGACGTGCAGCAGTTTGAGCTCGACTGTTTCACGGCGTTCGCGGCCAAGTTCGATAAGGACACGCGGATAGCGTACTTGCAAGCGGGCTGGGGGTTCTGGAGCGAGAGCCACCTGTACCACGACGGCACCGACTATATCAAGCACGGGGTCAACTATCCTTCAAAAGAGTACCAGGCCAAGTTTGTGGACCACCTGGCCGGCCTGTTCAAGTGTCTGACGTTTTCGTTCAGCATTGACGGCGCGCTCAGCGGACTGCCCCTGGATGATTTGAGGTACGGGGTCTTTAACGACTCGTTGACGGCCAAGGGGAGTAGTAGCCAGGACACGTACTATGAGCAGCTCAACTTTGCAGAGCGCAACAAGACCCGGCCAAGCGGCGGCGAGTTCCTCGACTTGATCAAGACGCCGTTTGGGGATGCGGCGCTCCTGGAACGCGTCAAAAAGTACAATGTGCAGTACGTGTTTGCGAACCAGCAGCGCGAGGACTCGAACTGGGACCAGGCCGTGGCGGCCGTGATACAGGCATGATATTAAAAAATATATATAATAAAAAAATAGACCGTATTTAAAATATGCGTTCAAAAACTCCAATTCTTGTCGTTGTTGGACTGCTGGTCCTAGGAATACTGTTTGTTGTTGGTATGAGATACAACGTGCTGGCGTACATGGTGATTACCCAAGCCAACTATATAGAAAATTTGAAGAAATCGCCCGAATCATCAGAAGAAACTTGATTTTATGTACCCGATTTTTATATATCTGATTTATTTACCCGATTTTTTTATACCTGATTTATATATACCTGATTTGTATATAGCTGAATTTTATACACCAACGCCACTAACCAACCACGGCCAGTTGGCGGGGAACCCTCCAATATCAGCAAGGATTTGCTTTTCGACCCTGTCGTACACCGTCTGTCGATCCACCCAATAGCCGCGGCGTCGCGAATGGTGGCGGTGGCGCCTGTACCGGCCATAATTCTCATACTCGTAGTCGTCGTCGTCGTCGTCGTCATCGCCATCGTCATCTTCAGACTTGTCGTCACCACCTCGGGCCACATCTACAGCCATGTTGAATGCAGAGTTTCTATCGGCATTGTACGAAGTACAGTCAAACAGAAATCGCATTTCGGCCATGCGACGGGCTACTTGCTCCACGTTTGGCTGTCCGGTCCGGATAAACTGCTGACAGAGTCGCGAGTCTGACCGACGCACAAGTCCAAGTGTTGACAAAGCATGGTCCAGAAGCCCGTGTCTCTTGTACTGGTCGAAATGCAACAATGACTGTGCCACAGTCATTGTTGATACAGGGTTACGTAAAATCTTTTCGTGGCGCGCAGATTCTTCTTCAAAAAGTACACATCCGTCTTGCTCATCAGTGTCATCAGAGCATAGCCAAGTCCAAAAACGTCCAAATATAGAGGGTACGAACCCCAAATGCACCGTGGCCTCAACGTGCACCTTGATAGCGACATTTGGCATCTTGAGGGCGGGAGCGTCCATTGGATCTACAAGTCGCAATAAATCAGTAACACACTCGGCAGTAGCCTCAAGCCCCTCCAGGTGGTCGTCGCGGTATTGTCTAACGTTGTACAATTTCATAGAAAAAAGCGACATGACGGGCACCAGAGACTTTCAGACCTTCTGCAACCGCACACCGCGACCAACTTTAACAGGGGCGTTGGGATACTTGAGCTGAGTCGGCGTTATCCAGCTCAACGTCTCGTCGCCGAATTCCAGTTTACAGCCGGCTACGATGCTCTCGCAGCGCGAAAACTGGACCATCCGGGCAAAGGTCATACCGCTAGCCACCTTGCCGGTCCTGAGGAACGACGCGATCCGTGGAACCAGTTCGTCGGCGTCGGCCCACAAATCCACTAGCATTGCCCTGGGTACAGACGCAGGTGCAGAAAACCATGGTATATCAGCCATTTCCATTGGGTTGGTAGCGGTAGCAAGTTTCAGAGAGACAGTGCCGTGGCCATTGGTCGAGATGCCGGCACGGTGGACCAGGGTCTGAAAGCCGTAGCTGTCGGGTACGGTGCCGGGAGGAACACACAGTCGCGCGGTAGCGTGGCAATTGGCGATTTCGCCGGTAATGTGGGGCAGTCGATGAACAGTGTTGCTATTGGGCCGTCTTCCGGGCAGACGATGCACGGAACAGGGGCCGTGGCCGTTGGACACTTGTCTGGGCTGACTGACCAGGGTGCCAGTGCTCTTGCCGTTGTTCGACTCGCCGGTCAGAAGGAGCATGTACTAGCAATTGGCTTTGGTGCCGGTAATTTGAACCAAGGTGATGATGCCGTAGCAGTAGGCAGATTGGCCGGACAGACGCAGCAGGCCCCTAACAGTATTGTACTGAACGCGAGCGGTGTAGCGCTGGACGCTGTGACCGAAGGGTTGTTTGTCGACCCCATTAGAATGGTCGCTAGTGGAGACAATGTTGCGCTCGCGTGCAATGCCGGCGCTATCGCACAGGGTGATAAGGCCGTTGCGATCGGGGCTAGTGCTGAAAGTGAAAACTAGGGCGACTACACGATTGCTGTTGGTGCATACGCTGGAAGCAAAGACCAGGCCGCCAATAGTGCTATTCTAAACGCGAGCGGTGTAGCGTTGGACGCTCTGATCGAAGGGTTGTTTGTCGACCCCATTAGGGGTGCAGAAATGACCGACCATGTGTTGTAATTAAATGACGCAGCTTTTTATATGAACCATCAAAACATGTTAATGATGTGCTTGTGAAGCACAGATTAAAGAAAAAGGAGCACAACATTCACGACAGTTATACGCAACCAAAAACCCAGTTTTGAAGGCTGTCGAAACGGAGATGTTTATATACTTCTATATGTCGGTTAAATCTGAGGCTGGAGACCAATATAGCAAATGAAGTAGCCTGCTCAGATTGTGTGGAAATTCTTAGGCAACAACCGACGGAAGCCAGTGACTACTGTATGACTACTAACTATATACGCATCAATAGTGTTCTGTATAGACTTTCGTATGTGCTTCCGCTAGAGTGACATGGCCGAACACTCACCCAATGCGGCAGTGCAATCGGCATGTGACTTGGTAGCTTCCTATCATCAACTGCTGCTACACTCAAACTTTAAGAAATGCATAAACACGATAAAAGTTTCACCAGCCGAGATGCCTTCAGGAAGGAGTCGAAAACGGTTGCTATGGTATGCAACACTTTACGAACACGACCTTTGCGCTCATCAAGGCATACAAAGAATACCTTGACGTTGGCAATATGGCGCACAGGTGAGGGCTGCGACGGACTATCCTGGAGGTACTCAATGAACAATGGAATGGCCTGCTTCGGTTTATGTGCATGTATATAGCAAAGGATTTACATCCTCAATCGCTTAAATGTCAACTGGGGTTTTTATTTGATGTTGCTACGGTATTATTTGGAAAGGAAGATATCCATATCAAGTCTGCCATCTTGAGAAACAGAGCACAGGCGCTCTTTGTCAGACCACCACCAATCAAATAGACAGGAGCTGGTCTCGCTGTTGACTGTGCTACCATGGTGGTAAATCTATGTTCCGGGGTTTGTGGACCTTGCAGCAGTGCTTTCGGACCTTATCGGGAACCGTGTTGTGTTCCAGTGGGAGACAGTTTATCAGGTAGCGTACTCCTATGCTTGCTATTGGTGCACGGATCCGTTTGTACTAACTTCTACCGCACTAACGAATAGTAGTGACACCAGACGCCAAGTAACAGATGAGATGGTGCTATTATATTTGTTCAAATCCTCTCCCCCCTCAATGAGGAACTGAAAATCATAACAAAATCTAATGACTGCTGCAAAGAACTTGGCATGCCATCGGTCTATATTCATTCACAGGTTCCAAGATCGGCTCTTCTAGATGGCAGGACGAACGACTAATTCTGCAACGAAGGTAAGGTTCAAGAAATCGTGGAGCCATCATAAGTAACCAGGCCTCAGAACCTCGCTACGTTTCCCAGGATGGCAAGTATACCAATGGTGTATGCGGCTCAGACACTCAGGAACCTACGCTCCATACCAAGCTGAAAGGCTGGCTTACCAAAATAATACTATAGCACAAGTATTAGGCAGCCATACGCCTCGTGACCGCATGTTGACTGATGGGGCCGTGTTGTCGACCAACCACGACCATCCAGTTCATGCCTCTATCTGGTGCACAGTTCAAAGACGCTCAGTTGTCTCCCGATCAGACCCTGGCTTCTTTCGAACCCCAGTTGATCAGGGCACAAGGTCTGGCCTCTGAGATATCCACCCGCAATTACTTGCTGGTCATTGACCGGGTTATGTTTTCCGGACACCAACATGCATTCCCTGACGAACAGGACGACATAGTATATATTATAAGAGAATATTACGTTTCTGACCACATCAGATCAGAACCTCCGGTAGCAGATATGACTACACTTCCACAGTATTTGAGAGACCCAGGTAGTACCATAGGCGAGTTTGAGCGCCACTATCCCATGGTATTTCGGTCCAGTATGCTCAGTGATTCCTAAGTACAACTATCATGCTACATCACGAGAAATTCTCGGCATCCGCTTGGCCGTCAGAAAGATAGCGTTTCTGGCACACATGCCATTTCTTCCCACAGTTGTGCTTTCCGACCACGGGCCGTTGATTAATATTGTAGTAGACACGTCCACCCTATATGCACTCTCGTTTGGTCAAATATCAACGGTGGATGCACAGCATAAATATATCAACAACATTCGGGTGACTATCTGTCGCGGCGTCTAGACACCACAGACGAGTTGTTGCTTCAGAACACAACCTCCTCTGATTAGTGGCGTTTTCTCCTACAGGGTCACCACGAGCTACACAGGTTACGGGCCCTTTGCATGCCTCCCAGACACTCCCACATAGTCCCACCGGACACCGGCGTAGTATAGTCGTTATGGCACCTGTTGGGCTGATCCGTCTCAACTAGAGCTGTTTGCAAGTCATTAAATCACGTGCTGCTGACCTACTATACTAGGGAAGGGCTGGGGCCTATGACCTTGACGCCTAACATGTAAGCACACAGTACAATCGCTCTTCTATAAATTTCACCGTGGAGGAACATTGACAAGTTCCTTCGCACGCGTCTTGTACTGGTTGTATCTCATGCCTCTTCAGTTGGTACGTCCTGTGTGATCGAGGATATTAAGGCTCTTACCTAGAGACAGTCCCGATCATTCTTACACAAGCTACTACTGCTAAATCCTAACTGACTTAAATTGTATCTTAGTTTATTTAGCTTAGTTGAAACTTAGTAATATCTATCGAAGCTTACAAGGTACACCCACTCACACAACAGAATCCGCCGATATTGTGATCACGGACCTAATGTACAACCCCGAGTCTGGACAAAGCCAGTCTTACCGCCACCTGAATTCCCCTTGTGTACCATGTTTTCCCAAACCCGACCACTGATGCAGGCCTCCACAACCGCCGCAAGGCTAAGGCAGAAACACACACTCGCCGTTCTGAAGCCTGAGAGATAGCTGTGTTAACGGAAATTGCGGTACTCATCCTGGGGTACATAGACCAGTCAGTGGGACCGAAGATGATTTACCGCGCCCTGTGGATCTGGCATGATGCATATATCCGTCTGGCACCACAATGCCTGCATGCATTTGCACATGAGAAACGTGCTTGGAATGTTCCGACCGACATCTTTCATACGGTTATCTCGTCCTGTGGAGAATGATCTTGGGTCGGACTACCGACGGGATTCACCCGCGGTCTTCTCCAACAACAAGAACAAGCCACGACATTAGGGGAGGAAGTTAATCTGGACTTTCCATTGTGTACAAACCGATAAACACGACTATGTCTCCATTATCATTTTGACTCAAGGCGGCTGCACCCTGCGTGTGTTTGCACAACCTCTCCACAAGTCTAATTATAAGGCCAATGTATTTATAGACTTCTGCAACGCCCAGCTTCTCTTACGAGGACACGTACAGACGTACATGGTTGACAAGAACAGTGTGATTATGTGCGATGAATTTGAAGCCTACGCTGAAGCCAACTAAAACGCACGGATTCAGGCAATGGAAGAATCGAAGTGCTAGCATGCACACTGAAGTACTAGCTAAAACGATCCTTAGGACCACCAATGGCGTGAGATGGTGCCGGAATTTATCGCCAATTATAATGCCGCACACTCGAGTGATATCAATACCTTATACCTTGAAAATGGTTAGAAATTACACTCACAATACTGATACGCTGGTCGTAGCGGTGCTACACAAGGTATTGGGCTGTGCTGAACCTAATATATCTTCTCGCCAAAGGCCAGTTGAACAAGATAAGGGGGCGGTTGAAGCGGAGGAAACCCCACGTGCATTGCAGAAAGTATCGAATCGATGGTTTATAATCGAGAATAGGCGTGAAGATAAGTTTGCCAAAGACTGGCTCGGCCCAGCCGAGGTTCTGGCACACGTGGCTCTGGTGATGAACTTTATCATTGACGAAGCCCTCAATAAGGGATACCGGTTGCATCTCAAGAATACTAAGGCTTGTGTGCCGCCATTTGGTCGTCAGGACAAACGTCATTAGGCACGATTGGCACATCTCCTTATAGGCAGTAGCTTTGGGTTTCTCCCCCTTTCGCAAATGAGGATAAAGCTCATCTCTCCGAGCTGCGATTGCAGCGTTTCAAAGCAGTGTCCCTATACACTGCTACTTTGTCGCTTGTATTGGTGCTTTTAAGCACTGAACACGATCTTATTTCCAACAGATTGGACCAAGGGCGACACTTTCTCTGATGACGATGAGACATTTTTTCGCACATCATATGCCTATCCTTAACTCGGATACAGCGTTGACTAATCTTAAAAAGACCTACAGATTTGCTACTAGCCGTCTGGAACGAGGAACGCAGCTCGCTTAATGAGCTGTAACGAAGCAAGCGGAAGGTTGTCAACGATTTGAATAGCCACTACTTGCCTTCTCTTTTTAGTCGCCAAATCCGGACAGTATCTTACAACAGGGTTGTAATAGCAGTTGGGTCATAAACCAGGACCTGTACATTGAAAATCGAATGCCCTGTACCAGCTGATAGGAGAAGGAAATATAAATTTAGTTTAGGACATACACATGGATACTCATGTGTATGCATAAAAACCATGGACTAGCCTGGGTTCTTAATGCAATGCCCGAGCCTTAAAATGCTCTGTTCCCACAGAACAAATCAGAACAAGTGCTAGAGACCATGGAAGCAACGCTTATCAGCATTGTAGCAGACAGACTGAAGTCAAATACGCCTGCTCCCACAGATGCATGGACACACAACGAAGGTAACGACGGTGATATTGTCAATCATCGAGACGATATGTTTGTACGGAACTATATAAGGCAAGTATGAGAGAATCGATATGAACGTCAACCAAAAGTAACGCAGCAACTGGATTCGCACTGTTGCATGTAGGGACATGACTAAATTTTGATGGCGCTGACGACTGTGAAACCGAGTTGGTGTGTATGCACTCCAAATTAAGCTTATCATGAAGTAATTTAACCACCATGCGATCTCACATGTGGACACTACACATAACTGCCATCAAGTTTTTATCAGACTGCATTCAGTCGCGCAGCAAAACTTTTGCAATCGGACTGCATTCAGTCGAGCAGCTAAACTTTTGAAATCTTATAATTACCTTTGCACCACAACAGTATCCACGTACATGGATCTGAGCACACTTTGAGCGACGATATTAAATTAGATATATGCATGGATCCAGTACCTTATGCATTCCTTCTCTCGTTTCTGATACCGTGATATATAACAACAAAATTTCAACCAGATAGAGCAATACACAATTGTCATTTTTACACAGAACGGCGACTGCTGTCTTATTGAACCCACTAAGCATCTTACTACGTTAATTTTTATATGAGACTCTTGAGACCATAATATTTCATACCATCGTAAATATGTAGGGAAAAGCTCTTTAAAATCGATCAATTGATAAGTGATGTCACAAACATTATTTCGCAACTATCACAACTTCATATCTTAATCTGCCCGGCGTGGTGATTTATAGTTGATCACAGTCTTACATCCCGGTCCGCGATGGCATTCAGTCGTCCTTTATTAAACAGCTACATTCTCCAGTTTACAGGCTGGAGTTTTATGCACGACTTTTAAAAATTTCATGTATGAAAATCAGTATGTATTGAGATATCTTCAAGAAATACAGGGTCTTCATGTCAGAATAATAGATTCCAAGGTAACACGGGTCTGTTTCAATTTATTCCCCCTACTTACATAATGCGACGGCAGCTGGGTTATTTGGGAAGTCCCGGACTTGTGTCGCCCTAAAGGTGCAAACGACCCACTTCAACATATTGAGCTATGTTCGTAGTCATTTGTAATAAAATAGACATCTTGGACGTGGATAGTGAATATACCTTTCGTAAAGAATGGAACATTAAGACTTCTCTTCGTAATCTGATGCTAGCAGCTAGACCCTCAATCTTCATATTCAGCTGTGCGCCAGTTCATATATTTGAATTTTACATTCTTTCAATCTTTGGTCCCCGCGAAATCACAGCCAATCAAACCTTGATGACATTCCCATGGAGTCGCACAATTTACGCATCGAACATATCGAAATAAACTCGAAACAGTTCGAAAAAAGTCTTATACGGCATTACAACAACCTCAAATTTATTTCCTGATATTGTAGCCGAACAACAACGAACGGCATTATTACTAGATTACTATAATTATCTCTCCATCATCTCCATCTCGCTCAAGGGTATCGCGGAATCTCTACTTTTTGAATTGACCAATTCACGTCGAATATCTTCAGTCATTTCCGGGTGAGGATGTTTCTTTATCACTTGCATGAGAGCATCCTTCTGCTCGGATGAAATATCTTCTTTGTATCTGTATGGATTATGTGCAAGAAGAGGAGAACAGGCAGAGCAATGATGAGCATAAAAATATATATACACAAATGTATGTTATGAGAACGGTATCAGGATTCCTGAACATCATGCATGTTCACAAATTCATGGCGTGCATCGCAATACATCAAATATAAGGACACACGATTATCTATACGTGGTCATCTCTAAATATCTGTGCTTTATAACCTGTGTACAATCTTACAAACATAGCAAACAGATGTATACACATAAATTGCCGGATGTGCACCTGGTAACTACAAGAGTCGCGTTCACGCTGATGTACGAAGTGGTTTCTCGTAAAGAATTTCAAAATGCAGCTTCGCACAAAACGGACAGAAGCGTTGTGACGTGTCGTTAAAAAAAAGGCACATCGCCGTTAAGATCTCAACCAAGTCATACTTACCTTTGTACAAAGGCCAAGAATGACTGGTGCCAGAGCACGGGATACATTCGGTTGTCATTTTGAGCACGTACGAAGTGGAAGACCATGGCGTCGACCACTCGGTAGGGGAGGGCATATTTCTTATCTAACAACACACGTATGAATATACTTGTGCTACCCGTATATTCCATTTCCGCCAGCTTCAAAAGTGCGGCAGCGGAGTGCAGCATGGGCACACTCGTCTTCGACAGTACCGAACCGAAAATAACAGCTTCGCGCAAGGTACAGTCTCCGGTTTCAGCGAGAGGGAGAAGAATCCCCTTGAAGAATACTTGCGGTTTGAAGAGGGCTTTTTTAAGGGCATTGTACAAGTGTACATTGAGCCGTTTATACTCTTCGATATCGTCTCTGCATCTCGGTAGAAGTACCAGATTGAAGAATCGCTGGGCTGCTTTGGGGTTTAAATTGGAGATAAACATACGCGTCGCCTGGTACATGGAGGCGGCAGTCCAATTGTCGGGGTCGGTCATAAATAGGATTTCTTCCCAATTCTGCAGAGAAGGGATGATTTTAAAGGCTTTTGGGAGCTTTCCGGAACGGTATCGGGATAAGAGCACTCCGACAGTCTTATATACTTCCTCTACTTTGGGATCCATAGTGGTCAGCTGGCCCACAGTGCGTTCTGTTTGTGATCGAGTTGAAGTATTAGGGTTGATTAGTGATGGACAATGGGAAAGGATAAAAGAAAGAAAGTAGGTTATTGGCCCACATTAAGTAGATATCAACGCTGGTCCAGGATCGTTACGAATAGTTTCCAAATCGAATATTCTCAATACGTTTCCCATCCTTGTATGACGGCAACTCCATACAGACAAACGTAAACCGATAAAGACACATTCATGATAGAGATATATATGCGCCAACCTACTATTGGTTGTGCGTAAAGGCGAGACAAGAATCTAAATGCGATCGACCTTGATAGCAAATAGCAATCCATTAGATGTCGAAAACAGGCATCTATGAAAAAAAATTTGACAAAGCGTATGCTATTTCGAGGGCGTATTGAAGAATTTTGTAAACATCCCAGGACCCAATAAACGTTTTATACAGATTATATCTCCGTCTTAGAAAATATCGTACACCTGCAGCCTGCATACATGCAAACAAGCAGCATGGATCGAATCAGTCCGCATCGAAACATAAAACACGTATATTTTCTAGTTGACTACCGATTCTGGTAGTCGAGACATATATATATATATTAACAAATACGGATGCGTTTGTAAAACTGTATACATATTTTCTGTAGATAGATAACATGAAGGCAAGTAAATACAGGATGTTGCTGAATACATGTGTACTCCTAATCACACATATGCTAACATATATTCAAACAGGGGTTAAGACACCGCGGTGTCTAGAACTACACGTGTAGACATAACCAATCAAATGTGTTCCCTCGAAATCAAATGTGCCATATTGATGTTAAAAGTGCCTTTTTAAACACTAACACAACCACGTACCAAAAAAAACAAAAAACACACATATATATATAGTTGATACCTATATTTATATATATACTCCCATGCAGATGCATTTGTATATAGATCATACCCATTTATATAGATACATAACTATGTGCATGTAACCCAAATGTGTTCATATTTAAACGCAAATACATATAGCTGGGAAGATATGGACACAACTCCATTAAAAAATATATATATACGTGTATCAATTCCGATATATATATATGCGTGTATATGTGGATATTGTCACGGCGTGTACAGTGTGTATGTTTTGTTAATATTGTATGAGCATATATGCATAAATACGAAACGTGTATATGAATATACTACTTATGTGTATACACATAAACACAAATACATATAAATGAGCATTTATTCCATATACATACATATATATATATATACAAGTATATACATATACGAAAACACATACAAATACTCATACACACAACACAAATGCACATACACACAAACAGGCACATAATATATATATATATACATATATACATGTACATATATATATATCAATCAATTTTCGAGTATAGATGCGGTCAAAATATATATGATTAAGTTTGGAATACCTACATACATATGCCCATATTAATACATACAAATACAGATACAATATATATATATATATATACATATATGCGCGCACACACACACACACAAACGTACGATTCACGGACATAAATATATTATATTATATTGTATATATATATACATATAGACGTAACTAAGTATATATTTATGCATAAACACTATAACTTATCATAGGTATGCAAACACCAGCCATTGCAATAAAATAATACAATATCATACTAACACGCAGTGTCAGGACATACTCCACGAAACCGTTTGAACTGCAGTCCTTCTTTATCATACAGAAAGACACCTAATACCTGACCGTTTGAGTTTTGTATCTCCCTCTATCTGATCTCAAAATAAAACCTAACTAATACAGTACTAACACATATCACATACCCGACATAACCGTTTGAATCTCAGTCTCCCTCTCCCTGATTTTGCCCATAATAGCATCCGCCAGTGTGAACCGTTTCGTTGGCTCTTTGGACATAAACTGTTTTAGAGCCCACTCATCATCTTCGTGCACATCGTAGTCATTTGCAAACTTATCATCGTCATCGTAGTCCTCATTTGCCTCTGTATCCGAATAATCATCTCCATTTTCACCCGTCAGTCCAGACGTAAGTAGTGATGATTTGGGCATTTTCTCGGCATCCCCCTGCATTTCACGCATAACTTCAGCCTGTTGTTCGCGTGCAGTGGCGATAATTTTGCGCGAAGTCTTAGCATCCATGAACTCCTCGGTTTCTTGTCTTTTACGATCCTTCGGCACCTTCCATGGCTTCGAGACAACCTGTTCATCTGTTGTGATTTGCGTCATCAAAGGCTTGTGCCTGTTGGCCTTGGAATTTTTCTTAACGGAGCTTTGATCCTTCATGTTGATTTAGTATATTGCCAGAATGTATCGTTTCAACTATTTACTACTATGTGCGTACGCTACTGTATCATCAATTGTGAAGTGCACTTGTGAAGGGGGCACTATATGTCAACTGATATTTGAATTTTGTTAGGAATTATAAAAGCCAAAAATCGTCCACGTGCCAAATATATTATTACACAATTTCTTCATCAACGATCAAATCAAGTATTTAAGAAAATGAAATAGCCGCCTCAACCCTCCTGCCTGGCCCTGAAGTCGGCTGGAGATTGAACTTTGAAGAAGGCTAATAAATGAAACAAAAAACCTTTTTTCTAAAGGCCCCCCATTCCCCCCTCAAAAACACAAAACCTTCCTTTATTAAATACATTAATACATAGCATCATGTACATTTGACGAGGTGCAATTTAGTAACGACTATAAACACACTGCTGTCTACTATTTATTAAGTACCGTTGTCACTCCAATAAGTGACAAATCTAATCGCAGCACAGAGATAGTTCAATCTCATACCCTGATGCTAATGAAACACACTATTACCTTTTGAAGCCTAGATTTACACTGCCACTTGAAACTTTAACTATTTATAAGAATAAGATATAATCGTATTTGTGATAGTGTTTCGTGACAGAGTGTACTGTCGTTATTGTCGCATATCATCAATGAGTCCAGTTATCGATTCATTGGGATGAGCTTCGCTAGCTGTGTCGTCAAGCGTATAATAGGTAGTATCATGACACATATCATGGGAATAGGTAAAATGAAATAATTGAATCTATTTGCTCACTTCCCTACTATATTTCCCTTTGTAATTCTATTTAATATTAACCAACACGTACAATACTATAGGCATTCTAGGCATCGAAATTTATATCAAATACACAGGCAAGTATGTACCCGTTTTTCAATACATATTGATAATATAATTGCATCAGGGCGATTCGAAATATGTGTCCTTGAAGATACCTGATTAGTTCGTGATCTTCGGCCGGTATATTCGGCCAGTATATTATAATACTTTATTAATCACTCGATAATTGTACAAATGGATGGCATCACCATACAATATATACACATGTATTAAAAGTAAAAGCATGAAGCAGAAATTTTTTATTATATCCAGAAATAAGGATAGAAAGCAGTAATCACGCCAATATATACTATAAATATAATTTTTAGACCCACGAGGCAGAAGTAAAGCTCACAAACTAATTCGTGATGGTGTATAGGGTGTGTTATTATTGAACGGCTTCCCCGAGTTTTTCAACAGAATTTTGGATATTCCTATGCAATTTGAAAGCAATTAATTCGAGACTGCTAGCATGTAAACACGGCAAATGTGGGACTCATTTTATCGCTGATGATGCATTTGAAAGTGCAATCTGAAGGATAGAGTTGTAGCATACATGTATAGGATGACGAAGGTAACATAGAAGATAAATAGTAAAGGCACAAAAACACTGAACATAAATGTGATCTCAATACGACTGCGTCTGTCATATTGACATTGACCTAAACGCTGTTTGATCTATATAAATCACGATTTATTTTTGAAATCATATGGATACACTCGCGGTGCGTGAAATTATTTATCAGTTTGGATAGGTGCGCAGAAGTCTTCATCTTGTGACTTCTGGAGATTGAAAGCCTCAGAATTAGGCTTGTAACCGCGCTCCTCAAAGATGGCCACGGCCTCTGCATAGGCCTCCTCCGACATTGTGGCCGACCGAGACAGAATCCACCCGATAGCATTACAAACGGAGCCCACCACAGTATATTGAGCGTCATCATTGGCAGCATCGTTTCCTTGCGCAAGGATGAGATAATTTTCACCTAGACTAGGTGCTCCCAGGTTGTCATCGCCAAAGGACACTGTAAACGCCCCTTTTTCTGGGTCTTCGGCAGTAGCAGCGCCGATTATTTCGTAGGGCTCGCCATCTCGTATACAGGTGTTCTTCACTTGTACAGTGCCGTTGTCGAACAGTTCATAATTCGCCGTGGTACACTTGCAACCTTGCTCAAATGTATTCCTCACTAAGTCATTCGTAGCAATCTCGTACCATGTACCCATATAGCCGTCGATATCAAACGGATCCACAACCTCCTGCTCAATAACACAGGCCGCAAAGTCGATTCCTGCTGGGGCTCCTGCACCGACCCCATTCGCAGCCCCATTGAAATTTTCAGGCACACCAGGCAATCCATCTATTGAAACACCACTAGGAGGTCTGCCACTGCCTACGCTGTCATCCTCGAGATCTACTACAAATACATCAGAAGGGGTGGCGGGTGAGGGCTGGGCATGTGGTGTTTGTGCGATCGCTAATACCAGACTGGCTACTAGGGATAGAAATTTGCTGGACAACATGTTTATGTATGTTGTTAATTCGATGTATGAATGATATGAGGGTACACGAACGTCTTCCTACCTTTTATATAATCACAAGTCGCGGCTCGCAATTCGCATCGGTTGCGATTTCGATTTGCGAAGGAATTTTAAACACCCATGATCCAGCCCTGAACATTCCTCGGTGGAGCAGCTCTAGCTCTCGCAGGTTGTGTGTGACAAAGCAGTAGTTACAAAATCAAAAGCACAAAAGAATGTCATGATGGACTCTTGGGCTCTTCAACGCTCTTTGGCCTCGCCCGAGGCCCATATCAAGTTTAATATCTGAGTTTAATAATTAATATGGGGTCTCTCTCTTCTCTCTTGTGTGTGTGGTGGGCTGGTCGGGCCCAGGTGGGTATTTGGGACTGGGAATTGGGCCCATTGGCCCCATTGCGGACTGTCGGAAATTAAATAGGACTCACAGTGTAGACTAGAGACTCGAGAGAGAGACAGTGTAAATAGACTGGAGAGTGGAGGACTGGAGGCTCTGTCAGGCCTGTCCTGTTATCACCTGTTGGTAGACTGAGGAGGGCCTGCGGGACAATGTGAGTCCGTGACTCCGTGGGGCTGGGGCTACCCGAGTGCTGAACACTGAACACTTGGGGGCTGGGCCCGCTGGGGCTTTGGGCACCGGGCACTGGGCATTGGGCAATTGATCTTAGATTCTTTTGGGGCTGTATTTTACTGGTTTAGCCATAGCCAATAGAAATTAGACAATTCCAATATAATTATAAAAACAAAATTTGCTACATAAAACATCTATAAATAGTGCGTGATATGACTTTTTACTCTAAAAAAGTGTTCCATAGTATGACTCATCAGTCATCAGGATCATCATTATTCTCGTTTTTATTAAAACAAAACACGTAAACCCACTAATAGTCACAAGAATAACTCTGGAGGTAGGTCATGGATTGCTATTTAAATTTCTTTGTGTTAAAAAGTATGTAATTTTTTAAAACGGGCGGCATTGTTCGGAGACTTTTTACCTTCCCTTATCGAATGTCTCGCACACTGACACTGCATCATCCTTGCTTATCGTTCAACAGACGCGCAGATAAATATATTCAGATCGTGCATGCTTGACGGATCATGAGCAAAAATAATTTGGCAACACACTAGTAGTGTGTCTGCGAGTGCCGGAGGGGGTTTTTCGTGATATTTTCATGTGTGTACTGAAATGCAGAGAGTTTGTTCACCCGTAAAGCCACGAAAGGCCGGATTGACCGCCAACCACGTCACTGCGACTGAAGTGCTGAATGCCTGCGTTGCATGCTGTCCTGTTCTCAAAATGACGATACAGTGCAGTATATCGTGAATCGATCTCACCACACCGTGTGCAACGATTTCAAGACCCTCGTGCAATTCTTAGATCAACTCATTTCCCTGTTGCTAATCCTTTTTATTTCTTCTTCTTCCCGATAGTACCATGTCAGCACTTGATTAATGCTAACTACACGACAAAGTGCTTGTAGGAATTAATACTTATGTAATCGAGACCTATAGTTTCATTTAGTATGATAGCTCAAGGTCCACGCTTTTTTTTAGGTATCAATTTACACATGCAAGTATTTTGTTAAGCCCAAGCCCCTATGTATGATACAGTTTGACAGGCAATGATTGTGCCAGCTTGGATATAAATACAAATCAATATCAAGAGACACAGAAAGTTGTCATGTCGGAAAGATGAAACGCGTTCCTTTGCAATTGCAGACTTCACTTCACTTCAAACTACAAGCCGAATTCGCGTTGGCTTCAATGGCAATATTAAAGTCTCGTTTTTACATATCGTTATCTCAGAACCTCTCAATATATCGCTTTATACCGAGATGCCAATAAAATTCACACCAGTCGTAGCTAGTCGACCATTGCAACATTCTCAAGACTTGAACTGTAACGACATCGGCAACGACAACTATGCCGATTCCAACTTGATAAACTTTTAGTGCCAACAATTAGTCTCTGAAATGAATCTTTCAATTGTGTTGTAGCCTCGAGACTCCCTTTGAGACTTTATTTGTCGAATTAGTAGTCCTATATTTTATCCCATATCGTGATAAAACCTTCAAAATCCAATAGCAAATACTATACAGAAACCACTATACGTCTGTTGTAGACAAAATAAATAAATTTAACTGGTCCAGGAAGTATTTTATTTTAATAATTTTCATACCCGGGCTAGTATATGTGTTAACCAAGATCCAATGTTTCATTGGGGATGTTGCACACGCGAGTAGTCCGCTTTAGTCACATCACGATACATGTTCATACGTTGAATTACCTGCAAGTAGTAGATTCAAAACACCCACGACTAACATTCACTACTACAAGGAATTTTTTATATACAATAGATTATAAGGTATTCTAGAACTTCGACTTAATCATAAATAACGTTTAAACAATCCAGTTAAGCTGCAGTGTCCACGCCGTATTTCGCTTTCAACTTCTCCAGATCCTCGCTCTTTTTCTTAAGATCCGTTTTGGCGAATGCTTTGACCGTTTGGTAGTAAAGCACAACTATGTATCGTCCACAGACGTTGAAACCCGAAAGATGATCGCACGCATTCTTGGCATCGAATATATCCTCGTACACCACGAATGCGGTTCCGCGAGTATCCTTGGCGTTTCCACTGCAGAAGTAGGGGCAATCAAAATAGGCTACATGAGATAATTAGTGACATTTGCGACGATACAAATTAATTGTAAATTTGTTCATGAAGCATGTAGGCGTATAGGGATGATGCTTCGAGCAATAGCTGCGATCAACACAGAATTACCTACGCGCGTGAAATACGGCAAAGGAGTATCACAACGCAGCTGAGCGTACAGCATCCCGATAACCGAGACGTATAGAAACCCAAGAACGCGCAGGACTTCAGCTCAAGACCAGATAACACCTCGACCACAGAAAAATCAAAACTCGTGTGACTCACAAAAACATTCAGTCACCGAGACGAGAGCAACATTTAAACTTACACTCGTATTTGTCGAATCGCTCCGTATTTACCGAATATATCGTACATTTCTTCGCTTGTGATTTTATATGGCAGATTGCGTACATATAACACGCGGTTCACCTCTGGCGGTAATCGGGCCTGCATATGATCAAGATGCGAAACAAGCAATTATAATGAATGAATCAATTCAAGATGTAGCTAAATAATATGCTGATTTCACAATTTGATAAAATGCCTGCGTCAACTCTAGTATGCGGGTTGTGTAGTGGCCGTGCGGTCAGTACTTTGTTACACTTTAGCTTTGACACACATCTGAAGGGACTGTGGAGATGGGCATGCATTAAATTAACTTTTACGCATCCAAATCAAGGAGTATGCGAAGAAAAAAAAGCGACACAAAGGCAGACTGTGATTGTTGTATCATAGCCTTTCTTACATTTGTTCAGGCACGCTGAGTGTGTATAGAAAATTCCTTTTGTGGATCTATAACCGCACACGCACATTTGCAAGTTTTCAATCAGTATCTCACAAATAACTCGCAGCATGCACCCAAAATTCCAACACTCGATACATGCGATACCATCCCGAATGGTGCACAGAAATATAAACATACGGGCATCAAAATTAAATAATAGACAGATGAAGCAAAATAATTTCAAGCCACAAACCACTAGATATCCACAACTCGACTCAAAAGCATAAAGGAAGGCACAAAGCGAGAAGAGTCGATATACATTTACAATATATTAAATCGAATTTATACAGGCGAGTGGAACATGATATATTAGGCACACATAAAGGTGCAAAGGGAAACGTACGTCTATGAATCAGGATGTACAGTTGTATAACTATTAAAAATATAGTATTTATGTATATTTCTATACATATAAGAATAATATATATATATATATATATATATATATATATATGTATACGTATACATAAACATATACACAATATACATATATACTAGTCAATCATATATATATATAACAGATACACATATATGAATATGCACATATACATATATATCTATACATATATAGATACATACTATATATATACATACATAAAAAGACACACGCACATACACGCACACACACACTTATATATATACTAATATGCATGTATGCACACGTACACACACGTGTACACACACACACACACATATATATAAATATATGTATATATTTATACAGATATACATCCACACGCACATGCGCGCACACACACACACACGCACACACACACACATATATATAAATATATACATATACATACACACACACATATATATATATATATATAGATACATGCTGTACTATACTTGCACGTACTTAAAATATAATTGTAAACATGTGTGTCCTAATATATATCGTGATATGCACATTTAAATACAAAGAAAGAATGGTGCTCAGAATATACAGATTATCTGTGAAATGAGAATGATGCAACCTGTTCCAAGAGGTGTAAGGATATATACGTATCAAATCATAGATGCACGCGTCCAGAATAGGCTGAGATACATCCGAGATTAATTGTTATAAAGAAGCACATATAAAAATACACCTATAAATATGAGCAGAGCAGAATATGGAATAGACAGACACTCCAGCAACAGCTATGATCGATTAACTACTGAGATATGTCAACTTACGTTTGCTCTCGTGTGTGCAGACATTGTGCTGTGCTAAACTCGGTTGCTCGGCTCAAGATATGTAACTGTGTTGAGCTCCACTTAATTTTGGAGACCGCGTGCGGGTTATATTAACACGATGATAACTTATTTTTTAGTAGACGACTATATTTCCGTCTGCGGTGTAGTATTTAAAATGAAACGAACAACAGAGTACAGAACACAAAGAGTCACAGTCATAGATTAATATCCAGCAAAGAGAAGAATCCCAGAAGCCAGAGTGCCAGGCCGCCAGAGCTCGTCAGTCAAAAGTCATCTGCCTCTTTAGCCTCTTGGCCCTAATAGTGAGAAATTTATAAGCGTGCTCAATTTTCATACGTTTTCGTAACATCATTTTATTTTCGACAAGAAATACCGTAGCCTCGCTTTTCTTTAAGGGCTATGATTGTACGTTTTCGAAATATGTATTTAATTTGTTAAAATTACGGCCTGTGGCCTGGACCCTGGGGCCCTGGGGTTTATATTTTTTGGCGGGGAATGCAAACAGATAAAAACACAGTGACAGTCTGACAGATTCCGAGTCTCCACTCTCAGAGTTATTGACATAAGTGCAGATTTACACACGATAGTAGTTTCATACTATTTATACCCTTTTGATATTCACGCTTATAGCCGACGACTATATATCAGACTCACACTTTACTACTTCCGTGGTATAACCACAAGCAAACATACTGATTGGTACATGTACACTGAAAACCACCCTATACCGCCTCAACCACACGAGATTGTTCGACAGTCTGCTATTCACGGCCTGGATCGACTTCTACAGCTGGTTGTACAGGTAGCGTAGATGCGCTAAGTAGACCTGTTTCTAGATGCGTATCCTCATGTGTAATCATGGACATCATTTTGTATGTACATGAACAAGGTATTATATATATGACAGGTTGATAGCAAGTAGTTGAATTCAAGGAAAAACGACAGCTTAGTCGGAGCGAGTATGCTTGCTTTTACATAGGGTATGCCTGTATGGATTTGTGCCTTGATAATTTTATATGAAAAATTTTGACAGCTAATGCTTGCATTGAAAGGACTGAAGAAACTGTACAATGAGATCAATAGTGTTTCTGGGTCGAGTACGCCTGTTGCTGGATTCATTTTCTTATGTGATTCATAACCCGGAACATTGCTTATCAGATATACATATACTGACAGCTAGCAGTTCCAAACTCGCCTCTGAGTGGAGTATACCGTGCACCGATAGTCGCAGTATCACTAGGAATACACGTATGCACATAAATATATATCCTTATATGAATAAAGAGTCATGAATTAGAGTCTATATACCACAGCGTGCGCGATGTATAGTCTTATGTATCCTGATATCCATATTCAGTTCGGGTGTGCATCTTCGAAGCATGTCGAGCATTCATCCGCATATAAGGATTGCAATTCTAATAGGATCATTTCTCAGGGAGAGTCTGAGGCTTTATTAGAGCATATTCTACACTCAGTCTTACAGGGGTACTAAGGCCGATATTATATCGCAGTCGCGTACTATTGTTGATGTGTTTGATTTCTTACTCCATATGGAATAATGGTTGGGGTTGAATTATTTTTCTTCTTATTTCGGGCTGTTCAAGTCTCTCAGTTGAGAGCTGATTTAACCCGAAGTAAGCCTATATTTCGATACGGGTAGGTAAGAAATACAGTAAAGAACTGTCACCGTGTTGCTAAGCAGACCTGTTTCTAGATGCATACCCTCATGTGTAATCATGGACATCATGTTGACTGTACATGACCAAGTTATTATATATACGGCACGTTGATAGCAAGCAGTTGACTTCAAGAGAATGATATAGGCAGCGTAGTCGGAGCGAGCAGGTATCAAATACAATTGTCACCATGTTTTTATCAGAATTGATATTTAAGTATAAGATGTCTCCCGTGAAGCACATATAGTGGTAGAGCTGAATACGGAGCGATGGGGCGGGGGGGAGGGGGGGGTGGGGGTGGGAACGGCAAAGGGGCGTTTAGTAGATTTCACCGATCATTTCACCCGTGATCGGTGCTTTAGTGGTACTTGATTGATTGTGTGCTATCGATAGCATTAGGGCACACAGAGCCAGCCATGACGTTCACACGACTGTTGCCATGTCACCTGATGGTGCTACTGTACAGCTATTGCGGAGTGGACAGGCATGTTGAGCGACGAGTTACTGAATACACTAGGTCCCTCACAACAGTCGGGATGGATAGAGGTGTATGACCTCACTGGGCCTAATGTGGTACTAACTCGAGCCAGGCGAGCACAGCTTGTGAAAGAGAACTCTTCATTGCCGACAGCCAATCCCTCAAGCACTGTACCAGTTATCAAACAGGAACCTTTAGCCGCGGGGTTGCCTAGCATGTATACGGATGCATGTGCAGATGGGCAGTCGAATAAGGATGACATGGTTGTCCCCTCAGTGGATGCTGATTGCATGGCATCTCAAGCTGATATGCCGACAAAAATAGATGGAGAAACACAACGGAAACTTCAGGCAAAGATCACCTCCAAGAATGAGATGTTCAGTTCTATCAGAAAACGTTGCAGAAAGAAGAAAGGTGCATGCTGGAACACGAAGAAGTCGTGGACATACAAATATTCCTCAGGAGACCGTGTTCGCATATTTCCTGGGCAATGTCAGACAGATAGTATTGCAGAGGTTCCAGAAACCTCGCCAGAATTTTCCCCGTCGCCCACCCAGCGCTATGCGGGCTCATCAGAACCAAATCAATCTGTGTCGTATGCAAAGAGATTACCTACTACATTCCGTCGATGCCAGCAAGACAGTATCACTGGTACACAGTGCTTGTCAGCCACTAACCTTGATGTGATGGCGAGCGTACAGCCAGGCTTGGACGCCGGCATAGACACCCAAATAATCCCGGTTGCGGTATGTACACGAATGAAGCATTCTGTAAGACCTCGTATCGCAGATGACTGAACGACGTAAATACTCGCACAATCGTGCACACTAAAACTGCCTGCGTCCCTTCGGAGTGTTGGTGATCCCAGATGAAGCAAGTGCACGTGTGGCTGGCACAACCAATTCCATTGGTTCGCAACTAGCAGAGATGCAAAGTACTCACAGTCCGTTCTCGAGCAGTTCAAGAACGCACATCTAGCCCACTTATTTATATTCATGATCGTAGTGATCGCAGATGTGATGAAAGTACACATAAGTGTCACGGTAGAGGCTGGGAGAGGTGTACTGTTCTCGCTCACTCGCTTCGGAAAAGTGCTAGCACGCTCAATCGCTCGAATGGATATATACCCGCTCGTAGACCGTCGAAAACACCAATGGAGTTGTACAGTACTTTTGCTGCCATGCCAAGCAGTAAACAAACAATCGTGCACAGCACACATATGTAATAGAAATTTTATCTTTGTTTTTGTACATACAGGTGGACTCTACAGTTGCGAATGCTGGCGCTGAGGTACCCGGCGCCGATCCCACCACAGTAGAGAGGACTTTTCCGATTGTCAATGAAGTACCTGAGAGTACCACGGCCGAAACAACTGCAGCGGCATCGAGTTCACCCTTGAAACGTGCTCTGAAAGTGCATATGAAAGTGTGTAATACTACTGTGTGGTCTCGCCGACAGACTGACCATTGGTACAATTTTAATCTGTTTGAAGGGCTTGGCTGAGGGCTTAGTTATAGACTTGTGGGAAGCTTGCCATATTTCACTAACTTTTGCAATTATTGCAATATCGTTGAAGCCTGCCGGAAACACCCTGGAGTTGACTGCGCAATTGGAATTAGGAGTGAAGTCCCAGCTTTTGAAACAGGTTAATATTTTACGGTTTTTATTGTTTAGGTGCGTTGTAGTATGTAGCAATGTGTAGGATGAATTTGCGTATGTTGCGCTCATTCTCACAGTACGCTTTCCAACACTTAGTATGTATTGCATTTGTAGCTTCATCGAATGGATACCCTGCATGAATCAAGTGAAATGGCTTCAGCCCTTTCGGTCATGCTACTCACTCAAGGTGGTTTAATGTGAACTACAGGTAATGCAAGGGAAGGTTAGGATCCTACAATGGGCACTAAGTAACCACCATCTCATGGGGAGCTTTGAATACACCAATGAGCCTAGTCATCCCATAGATTCGACGAAGCTTGTTCGTGAGATTTTACTTGCGTTCATGAAGGGGAAGGGGAGGAAGCTGCCCGCTACATACCGGCTACAACACACTACACAACCCGTCAATAAGCGTTTCAGTGAGTTCTGTGACGTTCTTCGTGAGTACATACACATGCTCACAGGAAGTGCTCCGTCTATCGAGGAGATAAAGGGTGGTCAGACGGCAATATTCTACGAGAGTAACGAGTGAGAGACTCGCAAACGTATATCCATCCGATGAAGACTTTGTGAAGCCCGATGAGAGCCAATAAACACGCACTTCGGACGTACGGTCCTCAAGTTGTCCATTAACGGCAAAGGGCTTCATACTTTCGAATTAAATAAGGCTGAAAAAGCTCTTGGGTACGGTTTGAAAATTTCAAGCAGAGCTACTGACTGCTATACTCGCGAAAGCGATGGGCTATGTCGACTTTGATCACGAATGAGAGTGAATTATATTCTGAGGTTTAGAAGTGAACTGGCTATCATCGAGCACGCCACAGCGCTTCAACATGATCTGGATTACATATCAACTTATGACTTGATTGCCCTTTATTATTAGCCGTGTCAGTGACGTCGACATCGAAGGCTACAACGAATACAACGGTGTGGTGTGGCGCATTTTGTGTAAATGTAGGTCTATCTCAGCCACGCTAAACTACCTTAATGCTCATATGGAATGCACACACTGGCTCGACTCGGTACTTTTATGTATATTGCAGAGAACATGCAAATGCTCAATAGAGCTGGAAATCAGTTTCTAAGGTCGTCCCTTTTTAATACATTCCACAGCTTAGCATTGTAAAGTACAAAATTTCTGAATGCCATATATATTCTACGCGATTTTTATCGAGCACATATTGCTGCGACAACCTTTCCTATAGGATGTGCAACATTTAATAGGCTGTAGAGTGTAGTTGAATCCTATTTTCTGTGTCTATTTGTATGTCTATGTTATAATGTCCCATACAACTCTCATCTTGCGGAGAGCACCGGACGCATCGTGCACAGTACATTGTGCAAAATACCCATACATGTGCACTTCGATATGTTGTGGAATGACGTCTGTAATTGTCGCACCACTTTTGTCGCTTTCAGCGCGTATGGATACCTTAGATTCTCTAGAATGTGCTACTTAAGCAGATTATTCAGTTCTCCAGCGAGCTGCATCGAGTCTAGTTCCGCACGTGCTAAACAGTTATCTATTGCGTATTGTATCATGGAACAAGCCTCTCCAGATCTTCAGCGGCTGGTATCCTGTCTGTATTCACGTATTAGTCAGATGGTGTCTCATTTAGCGTATACTCATGCATGTACACACACGATGGTAAAATCTGCGTATATCATTCCGATCTTTTCCAAATCTATCGTTCGTATTTCCTAACACATCGCGCTATTCTCCTGCCCTATATAGTCACGCAGATTGTAGACAAAGTTTAATACTACATGCGTAGTCCATTCAAATCTTCCGCGATTTGTATAGTGGCTATGTCCTCGTGTGTCGCACAGCTATCTTCTCGTAAAGCGGGGCAACTATTCACAGGATGATCTAGCGTGGAAGCCATGTGATCTGCATAAAATCATCAAAATACATGGTCATCGACCAACCTTAATATGTGATTTGATATATGTATCACTCTGTTGTCCTGCTCCGACAGATTTAAAGGCTCAAGGTGAGTTTTAAATATCTTGTAATAAAAAAATTGCCTTCAAGATGGGGTACCTTCACCGAATGCACATGTTATCATACATTTCAACGGCATAAACAAAGCCGATCTATCCTGTGAAGCACTTACGAGAATGAAGAGCCAACGAACGCAAGAAGGCCATCCGCATGCGATTGGTGTTGATTCCGAAATCTCTCTTCTCTGACCTTCTGTCTGGGGACCAGTGGTTGAGTACCGAGTGGCACAGGATGTTCTTGACTGATGCGTTGTTAAAGGTCTGAAAGATGTACAGCAGAAGTGCGAAGGCGTAAAGTGGTTAAATATCAGTAATCTTCTGTCCCACATTGTGTTGACGGCTATACTAAAGTCTTCAGAATATCTCATCGATTGGGTCTTCAAGCTCCAGGCAGCATCTTGCATGTTTAAAGAGGTTAACAAATGGACATCACAAAGCAACAATATTTCCCCTTTCAGGCAGCTACACACCTTTTCGAAGAATTTCTCGTGGTCTATATAGAAACTTGTGTGGTAGAAATTTACACAGTTCATTAGTGAGTTGTTGAATGTCACATTATCGAAGCTTGCCCGTTGATGCAGTTCAAGTACTGGTGACAGAAAGGGGTTGCTTTCCGCGTCGATCTCGCCGCCCAGTCTTGCACCGATGAATCGAACGTGTATGAGATGAGACCCATCGAATGATGTATGGGCCATCTGTACCAGATCAAATCCGACATTAAACAGCCTCACACTGCGCAGATCTACGTGCTGCATGTCTGCCTTGGCGAATGAGGTGTCCTCCATTAGCGAGCCGGATAGGTTGACCCTGTCGGTGGGTGTTGTGTTCATTAGCCAAGGTTGGTATTACGAGCTATACATATGAGTACGAAAACTTGTTAAAATTTGATATACTTATGCACGTAGAAAGGTCACTTCTTGTGTGTCCACTATCATATTCCCCAGCTCAGCACTTGTGACATACCTTTTGAGTCTAGCTTCCAGGAAGTTGCATCCGTTTATGACAGCATTGCGCATATCTGTTTCGTGCGTAGGCCAAGCATAGCTAGTTCCTGGAGTCGGGGTGACCGAACGGTGTGCTTTTGTGCCATCGTCGACCACGTATTGCATGTTTAAATGACCAAGGGAATGAAAATCCAGGTAGCATGAAGCGATGCGATAGAAACAAAGGCAAACAGTATGTGCAGTTTGCCCTACTTTCAATTGAATTTGACTCGTTGAGTTATCGGTACCCAGACAAGGCACCAAAATCTTACGGTTCTATGGCATACCTGCATCTGATATATTCCGAATAACAGCCCCTTTAAACGTGCAATCGATGAATTGAGAACCAGAAAATATGCATCCTAGGAAGTGACCTCTATCGAAGGTGCAGTGCTTGAAAGTGCAATTTCGCAGGTCACATCTCTCGAATCTGACATCCTGCAGTATATGCAGGATTATAGTATGGAGCCAAATATGAAACTTCGAAATATGGAATTCATTTGTTGTTATAATTCCGATTGGTGGCATACGGAAATGAAAAGATCGAATCTTTGAAAGAGAATCAAGCTGGTGCTACGACAGGTGCAATTCGAGAACGTTACCCTGTTGTATTTTGACATACCGTCATATCGACGTGTGTGAAAGCAGTACCAAGAAATTGACTCTGAGTCAAGAGCGAGCATGCCAGCGATACGGCCGTGATCTCACTGTATGGCAGCACAAGTACGCGGTCGCACTTCAAGTTGTTCAGAATTGGTGCGCTATTTATCATTGTCATGAGCTTTAAACAAAGTGGGAACAAATGTTTGATAGCGGTGAATATGTGCGATAAATACATGCAAAGTTGGTAAAATTTACAAGTATGATCTATGATTGGATCGTGTTGCAGTTCCCAAACGGTATTGCATTGATTGATCTTTAGTATCAAACGAATAACACACGCTATGACTATACAAGATGAGTATCGCGGTTTAAACAGCCTCAACCGCGGGCCCTTAACACTCAAGTCAGATACTCAACCCATAGAAAATGTTTGCCTGGTGAGCAACTGGATTCTTACAGCAAAGGAAGTCAGATACTCAACCCATAGAAAATGTTTGCCTGGTGAGCAACTGGATTCTTACAGCAAAGGTACGGTCTCACAAGTGTCAACATCACAAAGATTTCATATACAAATGTTTATCAGATAACTCTAAACTTCCTTTACCTTCTCCTGGTGGCCTACGACGCAATCGGTTAATCGGGATGACATCGGGGGTAGCGGCTGTATAAATGACAGATAATGAATGAACACGCAAGGATAATACCATTATTCAATGTCCCAATAGCGGAAGGAATTGCGTTGTACACTGCATTGAAAGACGACCAAGCTTACCACTAGAAAGAAGTTTGCAAGGTCATAGACGCTAGAGACGTTTGTGTCCGCTGGTATTTGGAGTTTGCCAGTTCGCAGGTAATCTAGTATGGGTCCGAAATCCTTGCCTGCAAGATTGACATTGTTTAGCTGCGAGTGCTCTTATCATAAGAGTATATAGCAGAAGTCATACGCGAAATTTCATTTAATAGCTTGTCAAGTAATGCATTGTTCTCGAATGAGAGAATCGCACACTCACCATTGTGATCAATAAAGTACGCCCCTTCATCATCCAAGGACACGGGTACGCGGCCCTCTAATAGTGCGGAGAAGAACGTCTTTTCATCCGGGGAGAGTAGTGTACATCGGGTTGTTACGTACTTGTACCCTCCAATGTTGAGCTGTTGAAAAGTTGAATGTGGAAAGTTTAATTTATATGATATCTTTATTTCTTCACCAATCTTGCATAACTAAACCTAACACATCATAAACAGCACAACCAAACACAGTGGTACGTTGAGCTGTATTGTTTGTAAACATATTCAACAGGTCTGTGTCAGTTTTGTACTTCTCTAGAAGTGTGTGGTCAGTTCATCACAGGGGTAGCCAGCAAAACTGTGTGTGCTTTGGCATACTGATAGAAACGTACTGTATTATTAATGACAGAATTCATATTTGTTATATCATATTATATGCATAGCGTACAAGTTCGTATTGCACTGCAACTATCTAAATTATTTTCTGCCAATCTTTATAGAATACAGTGACGATGCATAACACTCTACATTTGAATTTTCAGAAGACTCACGTGTGGATTCGGTGGAAACACACAACTATAGCGAGTACATCCACATCCAAACTTCAATAAGTCCTATCTGAATGAAGGTAGCTTTACCTTTGTTGACCTCTGCTAATTTAATTTCCAGTATTCAGACGAGTCGTTAGATACATACTTGTTGCACTATCCCACACATCTCAATCGCGGTAGCCTATAAAACAATACTCACACAGGTTCCTATTCAATCAATATTCATAAAAACTGCCACAATCTGTACAAACAGTAAGTGTACACCTTCTGAACACTTCAACCATAATCTATATATATATTGCATGGTCACTTACCTTGACTAGACTCTCGGGATGTCCTTCTTCACTCACGGTCTTGTGTGTACGGGATTGGACGTCCTGCTGTGCGGTCTCACTAACTTCTTTGTGACTCATCCTGTTGAGTAAATTAATCTTTACCCATGTGTAGGTGTGATGGAGATGCAAAAACAAGTTGTGGTTGTGCGATGCCGAACGCTTGATAACTAAAATTCTAGAAGCGATGTTGCAATACTTGAAGAGATGTTGTTCACTGTATTGACTTTCGGCGTCGAGCAACTGTCGGCGTATAAACAACCATGAGGCTTGGAGAGAGTTGATCTATCATGTAGATCGTAGCAAAGGGTGTTTGTTTTATCCTGCTGCATACACTCCGTATCTCCGGTTTATCATATTCCATAATAGTCCAGGGCGCTAGGCATATGAATACGAATGACGATAGATTAGCTGATATCAGAAGAAAAAAAAAGTTTCCCCGTGAACAAACCAATGAGATACGACGTTGCTACTCATAATTTGATTGGGGGATATAGCGCTATTAAAATTTTAAAAAGTTTGTAGGAAAACCCAACGCTCCACGGCCATGTGTTTTCAAAAAAAAACAAAATGACTTCAAATGTGTTTTACTTTACTATGTAAATATCTGCTAAATGTACAACGCTCAGTACAACAGTAGTAAGACCAATGGAGTGAGAGGATCAGGGGCCAGGGTCGATTCTATTGGATTTGCACACAAATTTACAAATACAAAAGACACACCCATACACCGAAACTACCAGATTTTGCCACGTCAAGCACGCGTTATCAAAAAAAAAAATACCAAAAAGTAGTCGTTGCACTCTAGTTTCGATAGTATCTTTCAGATGCAAGCACGCGTTATCAATAAAAAAATACCAAAAAGTAGTCGTTGC
>NW_014040033.1:46811-49379 GCF_001186125.1 Sphaeroforma arctica JP610
TATATATATATTATATATATATATATATATATATATATATATATATATATATATATATATATATATATATATATATATATATATATATATATATATATATATATATATATATATATATATATATACAAGTATGTGTGTGTTTATGTGTGGACTTGTAAAGATACATTTAAATAAATATGTACACCTCTGTACGTCTCCGCAGCTCGCTTTCCCTATTTTTACTATCGTGCAACCTTAGCAATTAAATTTATCCTTTCTTTCAGGTGCATGATTATGTTACAGTCGGGTGATCTACATGTCTCTAAAAATGTCAAGAAGAAGGGGAAGAAGTATCGACTAACTATAGACACTGCATTTGATGAAGTGAGTGGGACATCCGAATGCATGTTGGTTCGTTTGGCGTGAAGTTATGTTAAAGTACTCGATTTGGTAACATGTGGTTACTGTTTAATGTGGTTGTGTAAATAGTCAAGATGTTTCACGTTGGTGTGCTTCTTTACACTTTTCGGGGTTAAATTCAAAAGTTCGTTGGGTTCTCGAATGTCTAGTCAATGTCATTGGAACAAAACGATTATAAGGTAAAACGCTTATAAGGTAGTGAACTAATGCTTTCTAAACTACGGTAGTGAGACATTCAGGAGTATGCGTACGTCCAATGTAGCGAGCGTGAGTAAGATCTAGGCTGTAGCATCGCCAAACCACTCTGATATTTTCTGGATGGGGCGTTCATAATGCAGTGTGTGGCGACTGTATGGCATATATATATAAATATATATATATACAGCACAGGTGCATACATTGAAACAAGATTTACACATAGGTATATATACTGACCCTGGTATGCAACCTGCGCACACGAATGAATGATACGTTATCATCTCGTTGACCAACACTGACCCTGAATCGATACACCATCGCTTCTAGATCATCCGCCGGTGCCATGCATATCACGACAGTTGCTGGTTGAGGAAGCCTCTGGTAGATGCCTTCCGCAAGCTGCATGTAGCATTGCCTTCCTGCTTTCCAATACAAGAGGACAAACCTAACGCCAAAGATAAAACAATACATAAACACACACACACACAGACGCACACACAAACACCCCAGAACCCGTCCCCAGACAGAATGGATATAAATACAGCGCAGATCAATAGCAGAGACAAAATACGGGTAAGGACGATAGAGTTGTGGGATAAGAATGGGGAACATCTGGTAGCAGGTGAAATAGGGTACACATTGGGGCGCACCTATACGAGTCTTTCTGGGTTTACGTGCGAGAGCGGGTCAGGTACAGTGCAGTGTATTGCGCTGGGGAGATTATTAGAGAGGTGCGGTTATACATACTGGGATTTAGGTATGAGTATGGCGTACAAGCTGAGTATGGGGGCTAAGAATTTGCCCCGGTTGAAATTTTTGGACAGGCTGGCAGAAGAAAGAGACAAGGAGCCGGAGAAGTCCATAACTTGCATGCTTGGAACTAAAGCAAACGATATTATTGCAAAATAAATCGAAACTTGCCATCTCCAGACCATTAGAATCGAGTATTGGGTATTCATCTCTGATAGCTCGATAGGTGGAACGAATAGCTGACCAGTCTCTAATAACCTCCATCTAAATGTACCGAAAGATAGACCCATAAACTACTTCTGATGCCTCGCGATATTGGGAAAACATTGAATCTTGGGATAATATATTTGTAGAAACTTGCTTTGTAATTGTCATGGCATCTACAATAGTATTCGATACTGTACAAGGCGATTTTGGGTTTATTCATAATTGAATCGCAAGTATGGATCACTATCTTCGTTATTGTTTCGCGGTCTCCTTCACTGCGAGACATCAATACAAGTGGTCTTTCGCGGGGACGCCGACTGGTAGCTCCTCTGTCAAGACCCTACACACGAGCATATTTAAAAAAGAATAATGAACACTAGCGGCCTGGAAGGTAGTAATCTTCCTGCGAAGGCACATAAAGGGGATATACGACACCAAAAGAAGGCTGTATAAGGGGCAGTTGATTCTATTAGGAAGGTACATACAGACAGGTTGAAACATACGGGGTAGAATTCACATACAGAGAAGAGGGTATCATTGAGACGCCATAAATAGACCGAATTGGGCGTTTGCGATTCCATGACGATACAACTATACACTATGCACTCCAATTGAAGCAACCATTAAACATGCTAGTACTCGCAGAGCACAGCCTCGCGCCGCAAAGCGTAGGTGAATCTCTAACTGAAGACTATATCACTTACTCGATTGCCCTTCGTGAGTTGGGATGATTCTCTTCGCGGATCTCCTACAAGTAGACAATGGAGAGACAATTGAAGTTTTGATTACGTTTATCCCATATACAACGCTAATTCGAGCTGGATAAAAATGTGAACTATCTTATTGAACATTCACCATTAAAGGTCACACACACACACTCATATATATATACATATATATATATATATATATTTATATATATATATGCATATATATATATATATATATATATATATACATGTATATATATACATATACATATACATATACATATATATATATATATATATATAT
>NW_014040033.1:55130-59190 GCF_001186125.1 Sphaeroforma arctica JP610
GGGTGCTTGCCTGATTGGGGTCTCTCATCAGTCTCCGCGAGAGTCTGGGACTCTGAGTCTCAAAACTCAATGGTCCCTGAGAGTCCCTACTCTACAATTAAATACAAATAGTAGTCTAAATATATAAATACCGTGGGGCTATCCGATGGGTTTCTGGCCCAATAGATTTCTGCGTATCACCTCAAGTCAACATTTGCCGCTGACCGAAAGACCAATTAAAATATTTGGCACACGCGATGTTGTTGACAATTTAAAAATTAGTTGTCACCCTTCCACAAAAACACATCATCGACTCTGACAATCATTTTTGTCAGATTCTTCTCACAGTCATCACACAGATCACTTTTTGTCATTTTGACCCCGACTAAAAATAAGCCAATGGTGACCAACTCTCAACTATGAATTCTGAGTAGTCCGACATCGTTCGATGTCAAGTCCAACTATACGTCCGATATAAATGCAAAGGAATAAAAAAAAAGCTAGTTGTCGTACAATCCCACAAATATCGATGTCGCCGAGTTTCGGAATTTAGCATAAAATCATAGCTCACGAGCCCTGTGGCCCCTGTCGCTATTTCTGACTTTCCATCTTTCAGAGTTTCAGTGTCCCCTTGGGTCTGGGGTCCCTGTTTCCCTGGCCGGCCCCTGGCCCCTGCTGCTGTGCAGTCTGTTTAGACTGTCAGTGTCTCAGTGACTCAGAGTGTACGAGCCTGTGAGACTGTGACTCTGTGGCACTGTGAGAGTCTGAGATACCGAGTATTTATCTAATTACTGACTGACTCCCTAAATCCTTATCCCGTCTCTGGATTCCAGGATTTATCTCTTTAGCCCTCTCTTTGGCACAAACGACAGTGTGCATATTTTTTTTACACAAATATTTTGTTGTTGAGAATCATGAGATCGTGGGAGTACAATAATATTTTATATTTTAGTTTATCTGTCGCGAATTCGCGATATTCGTTGAATTATGAATATGATGGAGAATATTGTAATAAACTCAAACAAGAATCTCTCGATGAGTATTGGATAAAAATAGACCCGAGGTCTGAGACTTTTTGAGTCTGAGACTAAGGGCAGCGCCGCTTAACTCAGGCGTGAGGGCCAAGCCGCTGAGGGCCTGAGGGCTGAGGCACGAGGGCGAGAGGACTCAGTGCGTGCTAATTCAGACTTCTTGTGTGTGAAACGAGGGCCGAGGGCCCGAGGCTATTTGACTTGAGTTCCAATTTTCCGAATCTCTTCAACCGGTCACTACTTCACTATGGCCCCACGGGCCCACCTCTCAAGTCTCAACCTTTAAAAAAAAGGTGAGTTGAGCCCGAGATTCCGGGAGGTAAGCAGGGAGGGCTAGATTAAAGCAAGGGGCACTCTGGGGCAGCAAATATGTTTTGTTTGTTCTTGTTTTTTATTGCAATTTTTGTAAAACAAATAGTATTTGCTATATTTGTTTCTTGTTAAAAAAACAATATGCATAAAAAACCAAACAAAACAAAAAATCAACTATGTACCATCATGCATTTTGTTGTATTAAAAATAATTGCCTGATTTTAGATGGCTATTTATGGGCTAAATATGATTGTTTTTATTTCCAAAGTAGGCTATGTAAAAAATAAAATACCGTAGTACAGTACGTAGAGTTTAAAAAAAATAGTAAATATATATAAAATACGCATTTCAGGAAATAAATACATGTCGTATATGTAATGAATTCAGATAAAAGTGGGTTTTACTCCGTAAATATATATACGTTAAAAAAAAATCAAAATAGAGCCGTCAGGCGTTAGCTGAGATTCCTGAGATTCCCCTGAGAAGGATAGGTGGTGTGTACAACTGTACCTACTGTGTAGAATACTCTTTGTGAATGTGTACTGTGTAGAGTGAGAGTGTCAGTGTGTACTGTAACTGTGGACTGTGCAGTAAAAGTACAGAGCAGCAGACTGTGTGCCAGTGTGTCGGTGTGATGTGACTGTGTGACAGTGTGATGTGACTGCGTGTCCGTGTGATGTGACTGTGCCTGGTCGGAAGTCGGAACAAAACCATACTGGAGGCACACAGCGGCACACACTCGACAAAAATAACTATTTTCAACAAGTCTCACTTTTTTTATCGGATACACATAGCCTCCTATATTTTTTTCCACAGCCGGACGATGTACAGTGTTTTTTAGGTCTCTTGATGTTTAAATCATCTTTCAAATAGTAAGACCAATGTAGCTACTACTCTACTGTGGAGAGAGGTTCATGGTACAATAGTAGGGATGAGCATGATAGAACAGTAGAGAGGGTCATTGTAATCAGGGCATTAGAGAGGGTTATGGTACAATAAATAAGTTCAGCAAGCCCAATCCACATCGTAGAATACTCTTATAAAGGTTCTCATCGTTTTTTTTTGTAACCTTCCACCGACTGACGTGCACAGTAGGACTTCGGTTGGCATGCGTCTACCAGATTGCCAACGGTACTTTTGAGTAGCATCAGTGTTGCCGGGCGCTAGTAGACCTGTCAAGCGCATCATCGTACTCTTCATTCTCATCGATAATATGGGGAGTTCCACTCGGCGATGGTGTCATGTTGCGGTCGGCTGGGGTATTACAGGCGAATAAGCGAGTGTAAACTTTCAAATAACATGTACGTGCATAATAACAGGAATGTTACGGGCTTTACGTGCTAGTTGCTTCCCTATACTTTAAATGACTGTTGTAGTGGCGTGTGAGTTCGACAACAGACACATAGTCTTTGGTAAACATACATGTTGTATTATGACACTAGATACGGGTAAGTTTGCAGGTGATGGTGGTCCAATGTTTCATTCACGAGGCTCACTAGTTGGCACACTCAGGTCAGTGCAGTAGAATTCGAATTCTTAAACGTATAGATAATCCATGCTGAATGGCGCCGTGCTTTGAAACTCAGCCTAAGCTTCTTTCTTTGCAGACACAAACATAAACACAAATCCAAAGTATGCGCAGTATAGCCGCAAACATATCAAAGTATAGACGAACAAAGATCATCCGAGCCGCACGCTACGTCCGCGTAGGATATAACATTAAATGTGCGGAAATAGTTTGAATTTGCCATTTTTTATTGTGTGAAGCATCGACTGCTCGCTGACAAGACAAGCAATTGGGGACAAGATAGTATATATAGAGGATATAGGATACTGCGTGTGAGACAATATCAATTCAGACCGTACGTAGTCAGTCTCAGACACCCGCCTCCTATCACTCGTGCACATACCTACGAGTCCTTTGGCTAAGTATAATTGTCGCGCTCAGCCCGTAGATAAACACATACTCTCCTGATATGGATATATTGAGTACGCAGATAAACATATACACTCCATATATGCACATATATACATATGTAGATAGACGTGTTTCCCCCTGATAAGTACATATATACATATGTACATAAACACATACTCTCCCGATATGTACATATGTATGTACATATTTGCATAAACACACACTCTCCCAATATGTACATATGCACATGAACACATACTCTCCCGATATGTAAATCTGCACATATGTTGATAAACACATACTCTCCCGATATGTAAATATGTATATATTTTGACAAACACATACTCTCCCGATTAGCGGACACATCAGAAGCTCTGCCTTCGTTGACCGCAGCCGCGGTCGACCCCCTCGCAGACTGGACAGCCACAATCGTACGAATGTCAGTTATATTGGTCAGCAAAGCAGGTTTAAGCGTACTTCCTAACTATGAAACCCGGCGATAGTAATATACATCAGGGACAATCATCCAGATCTGTCGTGCTATAGTCTATAACGCATTATCAACGTATGAAGATCAGACAGCATAATAAAAAGGTATAATTGGGTGAATTGAATGGCTACCAAAACGTAAACAGTACACATACGCAAGCAACAATAATCACAAGAGTACCAGATAATGGCGGTAGCACTATTTTGTACGATTGGATTGTCTTCCACTCCAACAAGGATATATGCCTCGACTACTACTCATAATGCAGCTGAGCCGAGCTGATCTGGCTAGATATAACCTGGTTACACAGTAATGTTATATATATATATA
>NW_014040033.1:60956-63505 GCF_001186125.1 Sphaeroforma arctica JP610
GTATATACATATACATATGTATATTCAAATGTATATATCAATGCCAATACCAGAAACATAAGAAACTTCTGTCTCTTGCTGACGTCCATACCTGTACGTGTGCCTGAACAAACCGTGCTAGGCGTGGAGCGGTTGCCTTCATGGCTCCCCCCAGCGTACTTGATCTGCAATGCAAGACACGAAGAGATACAAGGATGAGCGGAACGTGTGTCATGGTTCATGACTGAATGCCATTTTATATATGTATATGATGTGCAGTATGTAGAAGTATATATGTATGTGTTTATATTTATATCCATGGATAGATTTATACAATGACTAAATGCTGTTATATATTATGTAAATGTTTGTATATATATATATACTCAATACTTGAAAGATAAACCTAATTACGGCACGTATTCGAATTGCGTTATGTGTTTTCGTTCTATATTGTTGTCTTTGGCACAAGAAATATATAAAATGTATAACACGGTATATGTATATAACACAGTGTAAATGTATAAGTATATATTTATAAGCATGGATATGTTTACACATCGACCGAACGCTATACTATGTACTATATATATATATATATATATATATACATATATACTTGACAAGACATACAACATATGATAATACATATAACATGGTATATCATACAACGGATATGTATATGTATGTTTTACATATATGGGTATGTTATATACATACACATAACATACATAAATTCTAACTCATAACAAACAAAAATGTGCGTCGCAATATGATGCATATCTGATGGCAATCAGTAGACGCACCAAGTGTAGCAAAATTGAAGAGAATGGCTATATGGATACGTTATACCAGGGAAGATTGTGCACACGCCGCTCGCAGTGCAGTGTTACAACTCAACTGACACCTGGCCCTGTGAACATGGCAGAGCCCCAAAACCCAAAACCCTAAAACGTGTTGAAGCTCGGCTATGCACGGGGTAGGCATGTGAATGTATTCGTTTCTTTCTGGGCGATGAAAAGGCCACATGTGCGGGGGTTTAATTGTGCGGTAATAACACTAGAGCACATTTTACCGGAAGCAGAAGGGTGTGGGATAGATCACTCATTACCTGATAACCTAGCTGATAAGTATTCTTGGCAGAGACATCTATCTGTTCGTATGTACCTCAAGCAGACAGCTAGCAGGTATTCGAAAATAGGATACGGTGAGACTCATCTGAGCTATACTACACATGCCCACGTATTCATGTACACCGATCCCTACGCAAACCAAGTGTAGCAACTACCTCCTATATAGACGTCTGCCATACAACAACAGCATCCCCAGTCACTCATACAAACATTCTACCCTCACACTGTGCATACACATACTTGCTTTCGCGCGCGTTGTTGTTGTTGGCGCTTGGGCCTCTGGAAACAGATTCGGCAGCCGCATATGCTGTCTCTAATTCGGCCATGGCCTTATCTGCTATCTTATCCGCATACGAGAGGGTCAGCATCTCCTGCAAACAGTATTATGATCCGAATGTACGCGCATATTAGAAATGCATGGCAAGTAAGTAAGTACCTCTCATACTTGAGTTGGTTGTAATCACTGACGGCCGCTACGGGAAGGCGTGAATTATCAACATATGGTGCTACATGCGTTGACTTCTCAGTGTGAGGCGTGTAGGTGACTGCACCATACAAACACTCGTCCCCAGGAAACATAATATATCTAAACCCTAAAACGGACTCAATTATGAATGTACACCATCATACACCTAAACATAGAATACTTTCCTAAAATTCTGCATAAATGTATCATGGTCTGAATACTGCTATAATCCTTTGCATACAAACATACAGAACCGCCGGCATGTGTATACCAATACCTGCGCACACCTATCTAAATACACACACCTTTGTTCCCACCCATCGACATATCCAGGCCACCGTACATGACAACTCAGCCTTGATGCCACCAATGAGAACGACACACGAACCGGGCATACGAATAAATCAACAAACACTCGATCTATGAATATACCAGTTGACGGGCTAGTAAGTACACTGGCATATCGAAACACACACTACCACATACCCACGAAAAGATTTGACGGACATACTCGAGATATACTTGCATGTATATCTATACCTACGCAGACAAACATGCAATCACGATACTTACACTAACACCTATAACAACACCGAAAACTGCACAACCACACTAATACACAAATGTTTATACACAAAGATACAGATAGACAACCATACAACCACATTGTTGACTTGAGAAAACTATCCACGTAATATACTCACCTGATCCCCACCATCGACATAAGTTACTGTGATAGAGTTGTCGTTTTTCATGTCGCGCTCCATCCTACGAACAGATTCGAACGCAATGTATTTCTGCAGGGTATGAGATTGTATTGTATGAGGGCGCAAGGAGTCGGTAGAAAAGGCCTTTATACGAAGCCGTTCAAACGATAAACATATACGGATATATATGGGTAAATAAATACATACCTACATACTCAAATACATACACACACACACACACACATACACACACATATATATACA
>NW_014040032.1:0-5855 GCF_001186125.1 Sphaeroforma arctica JP610
GTGCGTGTGTATATTGTGTGCGTGTGTGTGTGTGTGTCGTGTGTGTGCGTGTGTGTGTGTGTGTTTGAGTGTATGTGTGTGTGCGTGTGTGTGTGCGTGTGTGTGTTTGTGTGTGTGTGTGTGTGTATGCGTGTGTGTGCGTGTGTGTGTGTGTATGTGTATGTGCCTAGATAGACTACCTTACTCCAATCACTTATGAAAACTCGAGATTTCAGACCAGTAATGGTCAAACATACTTTCAACTGCACTCGCTCGCCCTTCAAGGCTGACACTAACTCGACCTCATCGGGAAGATTATCGAGTTGGATCTCAAGCACTTCATCACCAGTGCTGTGCAATGGGATCTCAATAGACATCCCGGACGATAATTTTATTCACGATGGTTCGGTGTATTTGGGATGGTTGTGTACGACAGCTTAGTGTGCTGTATAGGATATCTCAGAAGACTCGCCAAGGTATGTATCTGCAGTTCAAGCCGATATGTCACACCCACGAAAAGCAGAAAGCTATTTACATATTTTAGTACCAGTTGCAGTTTTAGGGTTTTAGGGTTATCGGCTACAACGAAATGTCCCAAAATGAAGAATAGTGTCTTAAAAATATTGAAGAAGGTGTATTGTTGGAGCCATCAGGATAAATACAAAATGCTTTTGGAAAAACCCATAATGACATACCCTTACTAATTATAATTATAAAGACATACTTCCATTGGCTCAAATCATAGATGTACATGTTTTTTTAAGCCTTTTGTGAAGAAAAAAATTAAACACGTATAGCATTGCAGAGTTTTAAAAATTGATATAAAGGATCGTAACACGTGCTCAGTGATGGGCCAGTCGCCACACCGCCGCACCGCCACACCGCCAGTTTTTCACCAGTCCTCCGAGGCTCTGAGTCTCAGAGCCTCAGACTCGCTCAGTCTCTCAGACGTCAGTCCTCCACTCCTCACAGTCCTGGACTCCTGACTCCTCCAGTCCTCTGTCCTCAGTCCTAACTGGCTCACTGACTGTCTGACACAAACCCCCCTCCTGGGTCTCCCCCCCTTGCCCATTACCGCCCCCCCCCCCCCAAACCCCCTAAATAATTTACTGAAAGAGGGCTACATTTTTAGTACATTTTTAATAATTTACTAAATTTTTTTTCACAAAAGAGAGCTGTAAATATTTGACAAACTCGTATACTATTTATTACGTCAATGCCAGGGGAGAGTCGCATTGTGGAGGTGTTGTAGATGGCACACACTGGTATACGAGACGGGTATATATTATAAGTACACATACATATACATATGTATTATACATCACAGGTATTGTACCATTGTTGTTGAGGAAAAATTGGTGGATAGTTGACGTGATTCTCAATCGATCGGTCAACAGAGGTGTGATACGCTTTATACAATCTGGATATTAAAGCGATATCCCAATCATAACATATATATCAAACAAACCTATTCAAAACGTATTATATTGTACAACTGTACGCTTGACACAATGAGCAGGAGCGAAAATACTGACTCGTCTGTGGACATAGAAGCCCTTGAAACACAGCCTCTCTTAAGTGCACGCCGTGATAGCCATGGACACTCGCACTCAATTGCTAGTGAAATTGATTTGCACAAAATACATGGCGATGACCGTATAGGAAAGAAATCTGTTGCAGCTGAACGATCACGTGCCCATGCGGCGAGGAAGATATACATCGCGACCGCTGTGTGCTTCTGCTTTATGGTGGGAGAAGTAGTAGGTAGGTTATGTATATATGTGTGTGTGCGGTGTACGTGTGTCTGTCTGTCTGTCTGTCCGTCTTTAAGCGTTTGAGTACGTTCTCGGTTGACCTTCACTACCATCATTTAAGTACTTATTTGTATGTGTGTATACATAAAATCATAATTCATATTAGTTGCGAGGAGACATATATCCATCGCAATGCCCGTATTTTTCTGCTATATGATTGGGAGTTGATATACATTCATCGCAATATCTGTAAATTTCTGCTTTGTGGAGGAAGAAGTGTTTATTATATGTTGTCTTTGGGTTTGAGTTTCCTTGTACGGTCTCGGCCGGCCATTTAAGCCTCAAACAACATGCATAAGATTGTTTATCCTATTTGTGTTATTCATGTCTATACTATTCATCTGGTTTTTGCCCGTATCTACGTAGTTATCGTGTGTGTATTCCTATTGGATATTATCTTTCTATTTTGGATTTGCAATCCGCACTATATAAGCGTGGTCGCGATATTCACATACTTGCGGCGGTCCCTGTATATGAATATGAACAGTGGTATCCTCATGCTTTTTGATGTAGACTCGGATGTATATGTTCGATGCAGTTACATGTATGGGATCCTATTTGTATGCAGTTTACGAATCGAAGTTATTCAGTGAGTACCTATTTGTCTATTTATTAACGTTTACAGAAGTATATATTGGAATATATATATATGCGTGTGTGTGTGTGTCATATACATATATATATAGACTCGATGTATATGTTCGATTCAGCTACATGTATGGGATCCTATTTGTATGCAATTTCCAAAAGTTATTCAATAAGTACCTATTCATTTATGTATTTGCGTTTACATAAGTGTATTTATATATATATATATATATATATACGTGTGGGTGTCATATATATATATTAGCGTCCCTACATATAGGCATAGCTATCAGAGGCGACATAGTGGTAACTAGATATATCATACAATGTTCATTTGTTGCACAATGCCTGTATAATGTGTATTATATATTCGTGTCTTTAGATACATATGCAAAGATAAAAGATTACGCAAATGTATTTATTTGTCTAAACAATTATGCGGATATATTTGTGCGTGTGGATACCTCTTTATGATGTTTGGAAATACAAAAGACAATGCACATGAACATCCACAAACACGACTTCCCGAGCATATATTTTGATATCATACCTTGTATGCCTCGCATGTAGTATGATGCATCTCTGTACATTTCCCATCTTGCGCGTACCGTTATAGACCCTTCGTACTCGTAGATGCATATACATGTTTAGAACGTATTTTCACTATGTACGGGCTCAAGTACCCTGGTACGAGATCATATGTCCCTCCATGATATACTCACGTGCATATACCTATAGCCATCTCTATATACGTGTATATATATATGCATTTCCGCACTTCATGGCCATCTCGTACCTTTTGTATCGTGTATCGTTACACCCCCGCCATACTCAGACCCTTCTCCCGTGCCACAGGTGGTTATTTTTCCGGCTCTCTTGCGATCATGACGGATGCCGCGCATCTTCTGAGTGACATTGCAGGATTCTTTATTTCACTCGTTGCCTTACATTTGGCGGGCAAACCAGCGTCGCACAAAATGAGTTTTGGCTATAATCGGGCTGAAATCGTAGGTGCCCTTCTGTCTGTGTTGCTTATTTGGCTGCTCACGGGTGTGCTGCTATTTGAGGCCGTTTCGCGATTGTTTAACCCGATACCGCTAGATGGGAAAACCATGTTTATCACTGCATGTGCGGGTGTGTTCTGCAATATTGTCATGGCGACAACGCTGTCGCACTCTCACTCGCACGGCCTTGGCGGAGGGGATCACGGGCATTCGCACGGAGACGCGCCCGAGAAAGGTCATGGGCATGCTCACGGCACATCGGCACAGGAGGAAGTGGAAGAAAACATCAACGTGAAAGCAGCATATATACATGTCCTAGGTGACCTAGTGCAGAGCATTGGTGTGGTGATTGCCGCGGCTCTGGTGTGGCACAACCCCGAGCTCGTGTGGGTGGATCCTATATGCACGTTTTTATTCAGTATCCTGGTCTTGGCAACTACATTCAACCTTATGAGAGATGCCTTGCACGTGCTGATGGAGGGAGTGCCGAAGGGAATTGATGTGAACGCGCTCAAAGAGGAGTTGGAGAGCCTTCCGGTATGCTTCTTCGTTGTTTGAACACGCCTCTCAACTGCTAACGCTCCGGATACGTGCTGCTGTCTAGAAAATTCGGCTCGAGTTTGCTTTAACGTGCGCTCCAAAATACTACTAGAGTGTGGACTGCGTATGTTTATATGTATGTTTGCTCTGTGTGTTCTCGTGCGTGGTGAATACATTCTGTGTTGTTTCACATGCGTATTTTTTGCAAGTTCATATATATGACTGTTTGCCTAAATTGGCAGCTCATAGCATTGAATAGATAAAGCGTGTGTTACTCAGTGTTGAAGTGGTTTGCGCGACCGATAAATCTTCTCGTTCAGAGATTGGTCTCCAATTATTAGTAAACTCAGTCAAAAGTGCTAATCTTATCCTTTCGTTTGTGTTCATAGGGCGTTGTCATCTCACATGACCTGCATGTGTGGTCGATTACTATCGGACAACCGGCTTTGGCCGTACACTTGTGCCTGGAGCCGGAAGTATGCACAGCCACAGTGCTCCTAGAAGCACAGCATGTCATCTGCGATAACTTTGGTATACATCATAGCACGGTACAGTTAGAACAGAGTAATTTCGACAATCATTGCGTAGGTATGGATGACTGTAATTCCATTTGTGTGGGACCCCGGGGGAGTATAATGAGAGGCGATATGCGGAAGGGAATCGATAGCACGACGGATCTCAACAAGGCCAAAATTAAGAGAGGCTCTAAGTCTAAAGCGAAGACTAATGCATCGCAGTCTGGAGATTCGCCCCCGGCTACAAAAAAATAATTTAGAGCTCAATATAAACCAATTTTAGAAGAGATATCCATGGAGGTTTGCAAAGTCAAATTAAACATAGGAAGCGTTCTTTCTCTGATTCGGTTATTGATCAATTCTCATTCTTCGACCCGCAAGCTGTTTGTCGGTGACAGTAAGGAAAACCAGGCAAAAATTGAGTGGTGATAAATCATGTCGCGACATGGAGACTGAAAGCGTTATTTCCGTATTGGTTGATTTTGGTAGTTAAGAAAATCGACACCGTCAACTTGCTCTTGGGAATTGAATATGAAGATTATAAATGGATATGACAAAATTGCAATTGTAGTACTGTCTAGCTTTATTACTCGATAATTAAGCGACTGTCTCGAGACTAGTTCATCCAAAGTCTTAGTGTTAAATCCATCTTCTAACTGGACAATCCACCTATCCTGTTTCTTATCCGGTCACGCTGATAAATAGGCCCAACCCCAAGAGGTCCACAGTCCGGTCCAAATCGTAGAGGACAGGGCATCCGCACTCTAGGAGACATCCGAATCAGTCCTTCCTACACAAATGGGAATTCTAAAGTGGAATCGAAAAGCAGCCATTTACTCTATAATATCAGTGTATGACTGTTTTTGAGTGCTCCGAAATTGAACAAAGGAATTCTTCTGTTGACAGTGGGAAGACTTAAACGGCACAAATAACGTAGTTATTAGAAAAATTGATCATTTGTGAGGTGTATATTGACGTACTACTACAATTGCAGATATTTCATCCATGTTCATGATATCATTTTACTTTCACAAGCCTCCTGCACTATGGAGTAAATGTTAAATACGAAACTAATCTACATACATATCCGCGACACAAAGTTACACAAGCAGTCATACACAGCAGACGTTGAGTGCCTATATATGCATGCACTGAAACACAAAAATCAATGACAGAATACTATTGGCACTTGGTCCTTTTCAATTAAAGTCAACTACTATATGAGATATACTATTTCAAGTACGTATCCGGAAAGTTCCCAAAAAAAAGTTGGCGAGTAGTCAAATGCAAATGTGGTGTCAATTATTAAAAATAAGAAGTTAGAAGTGTGGTGAAGGAACTAATTGTGCTGCAATCTGATATATATATGTGTGTGTGTATATTATATATATATGTGTGTGTGTGTGTGTGTGTAT